>NC_136332.1:3277287-3345500 GCF_964198595.1 Lampetra fluviatilis | reverse complement strand
CGCAGTCCGCAATCACGCCGGGAGGCGACGAGAGGGGGGGGGGGGGAGGGGGGGAATCAATCAGATTTTTTTCCGAGACGCAACGTCAGCGTCGCGTCCGCTTCTTGCCGGCGTAGTTGACGTGAGCGCGGCTTTAGGGGGGGCGGCCAAGAGTAGCCCCCTCCAATGGGGTGCTGCTGCGCTCTGCGGCTACGACAGACCCCCCCAGCGACGGCTGCCACCTTAATACCATCACCTTCATCAGTCCTGCATAATGCACGGGCATAAGTAGTACTAATCACATACCTGCATTTCCCATAAATATGCCCATAAATATGCTAGATTCCTCTTGATATGCAAATTATTTTGTCAAGGCGCCCTTCCCCCCCCCCTTCCAACCCAGCTTAAATATACGCTCCAAGCATGGTGCTGTTTCATTCAGACGCTGTCTCCCCGACAGACCTGGTCTTCACCTGATGACGGCTGCTTGCGTTGTGGCCGAATCGTCGTGAGAATTGTTTTATTATGTTTTATTTTATTATTTTTATTGTTTCCATTCTACGTGACTTTACCGAAAAGAACCAAGAAGACAAACATCCCCCTTAAACATCCCCCCTCTTGGGGCAAGCGCCGTTAGCGAGTAGCACCTATGAAGGCCGGCACGGCAACACACGAGGGGGGGTGGTGTGGCCCAGGCACCACGCCCCGGCCCGCCTTTGTCTCCCCAGTGCTAGCGATGTTTACACACCGCGCCAGGGAATGGTTTGAGGCCGAGTCTACGTAGGGGAGGCCCGGGACCGGTTCAGATAGTCATCAACGCCGTTGGCCGTGAGCGGGAATCGAAGTCGGGTCGCCGGGTTCACAGCGCAGCGTTCCGACTGCTGCGACAACGCTTCCCCACCGCGATCACCACCACAATCACCACCACCAAGATCACAATCACCACCACCACGATCACCACCACAATCACCACCACCACAATTACAATCACCACCACCACGATTGCCACCACCACGATCACCACCACCACAATCACACTCACCACCACAATCACAATCACCACCACCACGATCTCCACCACCACTACCACGATCTCAACCACCACCAAGATCACCACCACGATCACCACCACAATCCACACCATCACCACGATCCCCACCACCACCATGATCTCCACCACCACTACTACCACGATCTCAACCACCACCAAGATCACTACCACCACGATCACCACCACCACCACGATCTCCACCACCACCACCACGATCTCCACCACCACGATCTCCACAACCACCACAATCCCCACCACCATCACGATCACCACCACCACCACCACGATCCCCACCACCACCGCCGCCGCCGCCCCCTGCCTAGCGGGCGGGAGGGCCGTCTGCCTTGCCTCGGCGTTGTTGTAGAAGGCGGTGCTGTTCTTGTCCTGCACCGCCTCCCCGCGCGCCGTGTAGAACGCCAGCGGCTGCAGCTCGCCGTGCGCCGGCTGACGCCCGCTGGCGGCGAGCTTCCCCTCGTAGAACAGCTCCGACGTGAGGCTGCGGGGCGGCCAGATCAACAACAAGAACTTCAAAACCACGACGTTTGTGTTGCCGTCGTTAGCGTCGAGCGCGACGGTGGGGTGGAGGGGTCACATCGCGAACCGCCCCACGTCGTCCCGCGACAACGGGCGCCACGGTGGCTGGGGGATGTTGACTCCCTCGCCTGGTGTGCAGGAGGTCGTGGGTTCGATCCCGACCCTGACGATGCCTGCTGCTGCTGTATATTTGGAGTTTGAGGTGTCTCTCTCATCATCACGATGGCTAGGAGATGTTAACTACCTCGCCTGGTATACAGGAGGTCGTGGGTTCGATCCCGACCCTGACGATGCCTGCTACTGTATATTTGAAGTTTGAGGTGTCTCTCTCTCTCTCATCATCATCACGATGGCTGGGAGATGTTGACTACCTCGCCCGGTGTGCAGGAGGTCGTGGGTTCGATCCCGACCCTGACGATGCCTGCTACTGTATATTTGGAGTTTGTGTGTGTCTCTCTCTCTCTCTTTCCCCGGGGGTCGCGTGGATTTTTCTCCGGGACCTCCGGTTTTTCCCGCTCCACATTTACAACCAAAGTGCATTTCGAGAATTTGGCCGCTGCTGCAAATTTCCACGTGGTGATGACAAGCCTCTCCCCTTCGTGAGGCGATCATTCGCGGTGGCCACGTCGCTTCTGCTATAACATACAGCCCAGTGGGCCCTGACCTGGGTAACATTTGAAATAAAGTTTTCATCGTTTCGTTTTATTTGGCGCACGCAGACGCCGTGGCCCAAGCCGCCGCCGCCGCCGCGTAACCCGCGGCCTCCTCCCCAGCGGGGAGGTGAAGGTCACCGTGAACTCCGACCGCAACATCAGGACGAAGACGACGACGACAGATGAGGAGGAGGAAGAGGAGGAGGAACAGCAGCAGCAGCAGGAGTATCAGCGAAAGGCGGGGATCGGACGCAAGGGAATCGATGGTCCTGGCGTTTCCGTCTCGAGCGTCGTGCCAATCACACTTCCACCACTCCCCCCCCCCCGAGTTGGGAGTCCAACCGGGCGGGAACAAGCGGCCTCGGTTCGGCACGGGTGTCGCCAACGCGCCGTCGGAGACCCGCGTCACGTCCCCCCCCCCCCCGTTCCCCCTTGCCGCGGTGATGTCGCCCGTTTGCCGACCGCTCGCGAGCTCGCGCGCCCGCAGCCGAAACGGCGGAAAAAACTAAAAAAGAACCTCCCTTGCATTTCACACGTCGCTCTTTCACTTTCGCGACGAAGGTGCCCCCCCCCCCCTCCCGGCCCCCCCCCCCCTTCGTTCGCTGACATTTAATTCCGCGACGCTGCCAGCGGAAAGAACGAGAATAATCTTTTCAAAGGCTCGCCCCATCCATCACGCACGCGCGCCATCAAGCCACGCCGGCCCACAGCTCCAGTTCAAAGAGCAGCCCGCAGTGCAAATGAGCAGCAGCGGCGCACGAGATGGAAATGTCTCGGATGCACGCGGCACACAAAGACAAAGACCACCCCCCCCCCCCACTCCGTACAGCCTTCGCAGGACAAGTTTTGTGAGCGAGCACCAATTAAGGCCTCCACGGCGCGTGACCGACACCACGCCCGGCCGCCGTACGCGCTCATGGCTGAGTCGACCTAGGGGAGGGCCCAGGTTTCAAACATTCTCGAACGCGAGTGGGAATCGAAACGCTGGTCGACGGATTTCGTAGCGGAGTGCGGCAACTGTAACGCTGCCGCTCCCCGGACACGCAAAGACAAAGATCCCCCGTACAGCCTTAACAGACTGCTGGGGCAAGTGCTGTTAGACACAGACACACCCACACAGACAGACACACACAGAGACTCCCACACAGACACAGACAGAGACACCGACAGAGACACCGAGACGCCGACAGAGACACAGACACAGACAGAGACACAGACACCGACAGGGACACAGAGCCACCGACAGAGACACAGACAGAGACACAGAGCCACCGACAGAGACACAGACAGAGACACAGACAGAGACACAGAGACACTGACACAGAGACACAGCGACACAGACAGAGACACAGAGACACAGAGACACAGACAGAGACACCGACAGAGACACAGAGACACCGACACAGAGAAACAGAGAAACAGAGACACCGACAGAGACACAGACAGAGACACAGACAGAGACACAGAGACACAGACAGAGACACAGAGACACCGACAGAGACACAGACAGAGACACCGACAGAGACACAGAGACACAGAGACACAGAGACACAGACAGAGACACAGACAGAGACACAGAGACACAGACAGAGACACAGACAGAGACACAGAGACACCGACAGAGACACAGACAGAGACACAGACAGAGACACCGACAGAGACACAGAGACACAGACAGAGACACAAAGACAGAGACACAGAGACACAGACAGAGACACAGAGACACTGACAGAGACACTGACAGAGACACCGACAGAGACACAGAGACACCGACAGAGACACAGAGACACAGAGACACAGAGACACTGACACAGAGACACAGACAGAGACACAGAGACACAGACAGAGACACCGACAGAGACACAGAGACACCGACACAGAGAAACAGAGACACAGAGACACAGACAGAGACACAGACAGAGACACAGACAGAGACACAGACAGAGACACAGAGACACAGACAGAGACACAGAGACACAGACAGAGACACCGACAGAGACACAGAGACACCGACACAGAGAAACAGAGACACAGAGACACAGACAGAGACACAGACAGAGACACAGAGACACCGACAGAGACACAGACAGAGACACAGACAGAGACACCGACAGAGACACAGAGACACAGACAGAGACACAGAGACACAAAGACAGAGACACAGAGACACAGACAGAGACACAGAGACACTGACAGAGACACTGACAGAGACACCGACAGAGACACAGAGACACCGACAGAGACACAGAGACACAGAGACACAGAGACACTGACACAGAGACACAGACACACAGACAGAGACACCGACAGAGACACAGAGACACCGACACAGAGAAACAGAGACACAGAGACACAGACAGAGACACAGACAGAGACACAGACAGAGACACAGAGACACAGACAGAGACACAGACAGACACAGAGACACAGACAGAGACACAAACAGAGACACAGACAGAGACACAGACAGAGACACAGACAGAGACACAGACAGAGACACAGAGACACAGACAGAGACACAGAGACACAGACAGAGACACAGACAGAGACACAGACAGAGACACAGACAGAGACACAGACAGAGACACGGAGACACACAGACACCGACGTGCGCTCCAACGTAACCACCGCCGTGAGTCACGAGCGTCGCTGCGCCCGAAGCCGGCGGAGGATCGCTCCGCGCGCCGAACTCCCGCTGGCAAGCCGCGGTGCCGATCGCGGGCGCCACGACGGTGCGCCGGCTACCTGACGATGTCGGTGTGCGAGCGGTAGTTCTCGCAGAGCAGCACGCGGCACGGGAAGGCCGGCGGGTAGAGCTCGTAGAGGCGTTCCAGCAGCGACAGGTGGAGCCCCTTCTTGCGCGCAAACCGGCTGTGCACCACCGGTGAGAGCTGCACGCACGCGGAGACACGCGGAGACACACGCAGAGACGCACGCAGAGACGCACGCGGAGACACGCGGAGACACACGCGGAGACGCACGCAGAGACGCACGCGGAGACACACGCGGAGACGCACGCAGAGACGCACGCAGAGACGCACGCAGAGACGCACGCGGAGACACACGCGGAGACACACGCAGAGACACACGCGGAGACACACGCGGAGACACGCGGAGACACACGCAGAGACGCACGCAGAGACGCACGCGGAGACACACGCGGAGACACACGCGGAGACACACGCGGAGACGCACGCGGAGACACACGCGGAGACACACGCAGAGACACACGCAGAGACACACGCGGAGACACACGCGGAGACACACGCAGAGACACACGCGGAGACACACGCGGAGACACACGCGGAGACACACGCGGAGACGCACGCAGAGATACACACACACAGAGACACACGCAGAGACACACGCAGAGACACACGCAGAGACACACGCGGAGACACACGCAGAGACACACACAGAGACACACGCAGAGACGCACGCGGAGACACACGCGGAGACACACGCAGAGACACGCAGAGACACACGCAGAGACACACGCAGAGACGCACGCAGAGACACACGCAGAGACACACGCAGAGACACACGCGGAGACACACGCGGAGACACACGCGGAGACACACGCAGAGACACACGCAGAGACACACGCAGAGACACACACAGAGACACACGCAGAGACACACGCAGAGACACACGCGGAGACACACGCAGAGACACACGCAGACACACGCAGAGACACACGCAGAGACACACGCAGAGACACACGCAGAGACACACGCAGAGACACACGCGGAGACACACGCGGAGACACACGCGGAGACACACGCGGAGACACACGCGGAGACACACGCGGAGACACACGCGGAGACACACGCAGAGACACACGCAGAGACACACGCAGAGACACACGCAGAGACACACGCAGAGACACACACAGAGACACACGCAGAGACACACGCGGAGACACACGCAGAGACACACGCGGAGACACACGCAGAGACACACACAGAGACACACGCAGAGACACACGCAGAGACACACACACACACACACAAAGACACACACACACAGAGACACACACACACAGAGACACACGCAGAGACACACACACACACAAAGACACACACACACAGAGACACACACAGAGACACATGCGAATGTAAACACACGCGCAAACCGGCTGTCCACCAACGCGGACAGCCGCACGCGCAAACTGGCTATGCACTACCGGGGAGACAGCTGCAAGAGGCACACGCACAAGAATGCACGCACAGACGCGTGTACACGCACGCGCACGCACGCGTGTACACGCACACGCACAGACGCACTGCACTTCTCCACTCATTCCGTGACCAAACAGAGGAGTGCGTGGAAGGGAGATGACGAGGGGGCGACGAGGGGAGGGAGGCCATGTGGGTCGAGCGAGTTCACGGAGGACGTTCTTTAGGACTTCGAGCGCCATCTTGAGAACGTGGAGTGGGCGCCGGCGAAGAGCGCGGTGGCGGTGGTGGCGGCGGTGGAGGTGGTGGCGGTGGAGTGGTGGTGGCGGTGGCAGTGGTGGTGGCGGTGGTGGCGGCGGTGGCGGTGGAGGTGGTGACGGTGGCAGTGGTAGTGGCGGGGGTGGGGGCGGTGGCGGGGGTGGTGGTGGTGGCGGTGGCGGTGGTGGCGGCGGTGGTGGAGGTGGTGGCGGTGGAGTGGTGGTGGCGGTGGTGGCGGCGGTGGAGGTGGTGGCGGTGGAGTGGAGGTGGCGGTGGAGGTGGCGGCGGTGGCGGTGGGGGTGGCGGTGGTGGTGGTGGTGGTGGTGGAGGTGGCGGTGGTGGAGGTGGCGGTGGTGGTGGCGGTGGTGGTGGAGGTGGTGGTGGTGGTGGTGGTGGCGGTGGTGGTGGCGGTGGTGGTGGTGGAGGTGGCGGTGGTGGTGGTGGCGGTGGTGGCGGTGGGGGTGGTGGCGGTGGGGGTGGTGGCGGTGGTGGTGGTGGCGGTGGGGGTGGTGGTGGTGGCAGTGGTGGTGGCGGGGGTGGCGGCGGTGGCGGTGGGGGTGGTGGCGGTGGGGGTGGCGGTGGAGTGGAGGTGGCGGTGGAGGTGGCGGCGGCGGTGGGGGTGGCGGTGGTGGTGGCGGTGGAGGTGGCGGTGGGGGTGGTGGTGGTGGTGGTGGAGGTGGAGGTGACGGAGGTGGCGGTGGGGGTGGCCCCAATTCCACGGGCACGGGACCCGGGACGTCGCGACTGTCGTGTAATCAGCGCTCACGGCCACGGAGAAGCGGGCATCGTTGTGCGCGTGTGAGAACTCCCCCCCCCCCCCCCGCAGCCCCCGACCCACCCCCCCCCACCTCCGCCGGCCACCGTGCGCCACCACGACGCTCGACACAAAAATTATTTAGAATTAGTTTTTTGCTTTTTCAGCGACGATAACGACGACGTTCCCCCCCCACCCCACCCCCCGCTCTTCGTTCCCCAATTTTTCAAAGCAGAAGTCGTTTTCGCATTTCATGAGCGTCCCGCTAAAAGGCATTCAGCGGCTTCAACGGAAAAAACTAAAAACATTGTTGTGACGCGCACGCGCGCGCGTGCGTGCATGCGTGCGGGGATAGAGGCAGAGATCCCCTGTATAGCCTGTGGCAGGCTGTTGGGGCAAGTGCTGTTAGCGAGCGCCTATGAAGGCCGGCGCGGCACACGAGGGGGTGGGTGGCCAGCACCACGCCCAGCCGCCTTTGTCTCCCTCATGGCGTTTCAGGTGACCCGAGTTCGATTCCCACTCACGGCCACCAACACCGGTGACGATTATCTGAACCGGTCCTGGGCATCCCCTAGGTCGACTCAGCCTCAAATGAGTACCTGGGTGCGGTGCGTAAACATCGCCACTGGGGAGACAAAGGCGGCCGGGCGTGTCGGCCTTCACAAGTGCTACTCGCTAACAGCCCTTGCCCCAACAGTCCGTTCAGGCTACACGGGGGATCTTTGTCTTTGTCGTTTGCCATCAGCGAGTACGAAGATGCATCGGGGGGGTACGTCCCGGCGTTCGGAGCAATTCAATAGCAATTTGGCGAAGGGCTGAAAAATTGCGGCGTTCAAAACCGAAAGAGGCTTTGGGAATGCCGCCGACGGAACATTTTGTCAAATCGCTGGAGCAGACGCCGCACGACAAGAGGAATCGCCAAGTCCCCTGACCAGATTCTGAAGATGGGGGGGGGGGGGGGAGCATTGCATTTGAAGCAAAGGCTGCGAGGATGGACTTGCAGGAATGTGCGCATCGTGGTGATTGCGACATCTCGTTCCAAAGCTGTGGCCACACAGCCCAAATTAAGGAGCGTCGTGAAAATAATCGTGAAAATCCGGGAAGCTTTCAGGCACGAAGAATCACACGCACTCTCCTGCCTCTCCCCTCTCATCTCACTCCACTCCCCTCCACGCACTCTCCTGCCTCTCCCCTCTCATCTCACTCCACTCCCCTCCACGCACTCTCCTGCCTCTCCCCTCTCATCTCACTCTACTCCCCTCCACGCACTCTCCTACCTCTCCCCTCTCATCTCACTCCACTCCCCTCCACGCACTCTCCTGCCTCTCCCCTCTCATCTCACTCCACGCACTCTCCTGCCTTTCTCATCTCACTCCACTCCCCTCCACGCACTCTCTTACCTCTCCCCTCACTCCACTCCCCTCCACGCGCTCTCCTGCCTCTCCCCTCTCATCTCACTCCACTCCCCTCCACGCACTCTCCTGCCTCTCCCCTCTCATCTCACTCCACTCCCCTCCACGCACTCTCCTACCTCTCTCCTCTCATCTCACTCTACTCCCCTCCACGCACTCTCCTACCTCTCCCCTCTCATCTCACTCCACTCCCCTCCACGCACTCTCCTGCCTCTCCCCTCTCATCTCACTCTACTCCCCTCCACGCACTCTCCTACCTCTCCCCTCTCATCTCACTCCACTCCCCTCCACGCACTCTCCTGCCTCTCCCCTCTCATCTCACTCCACTCCCCTCCACGCACTCTCCTACCTCTCCACTCTGATCTCACTCCACTCCCCTCCACGCACTCTCCTGCCTCTCCCCTCTCATCTCACTCCACTCCCCACCACGCACTCTCCTGCCTCTCCCTCTCATCTCGCTCCACTCCCCTCCACGCACTCTCCTGCCTCTCCCTTCTCATCTCACTCCACTCCCCTCCACGCACTCTCCTGCCTCTCCCCTCTCACCTCACTCCACTCCCCTCCACGCACTCTCCTACCTCTCCCCTCTCATCTCACTCCACTCACCTCCACGCACTCTCCTGCCTCTCATCTCACTCCACTCCCCTCCACGCACTCTCCTACATCTCCCTCTCATCTCACTCCACTCCCCTCCACGCACTCTCCTACCTCTCCCCTCTCATCTCACTCCACTCCCCTCCACGCTCTCTCCTGCCTCTCCCCTCTCATCTCACTCCACTCCCCTCCACGCACTCTCCTGCCTCTCCCCTCTCATCTCACTCCACTCCCCTCCACGCACTCTCCTACCTCTCCCCTCTCATCTCACTCCACTCCCCTCCACGCACTCTCCTACCTCTCCACTCTGATCTCACTCTACTCCCCTCCACGCACTCTCCTACCTCTCCCCTCTCATCTCACTCCACTCCCCTCCACGCACTCTCCTGCCTCTCCCCTCTCATCTCACTCCACTCCCCTCCACGCACTCTCCTGCCTCTCCTGCCTCTCCCCTCTCACCTCACTCCCCTCCCCTCTGCACCCAAGTGCACCTGCAGGGCACGTGGCTGGGCTTGCAACACAGCAAACACTCGGAACCCCAAGGTGGCACAGGTCGGAGGGTGCGGGGAGGAGAAGACGCAAAGAGTCGGGAGTGGTCATGGGGAGGGGCGGAGGGAGTGGTGGGTAGTGAGTGGGGGGGTTGAGAGGGCCAGTGGGGGGTCAGGAGGTCACGTGAGGTCACGCGAGGTCACGCAAGGTCACGTACTTGCATGTGGTCCCCGGCGAGCACGATGCGCGTGTCGCACGTGGCCAGGGCGAGCGCCATGACGGTCTCGCACTCCATCGCCTGCGCCGCCTCGTCGATGAGGATGTGCGTGAAGAAGCCTGCGCCGTGGGGGGGGGGGAGGGGGGGGGAGGGGGGGGGTGAGACACGAGGTCCCCCGCGAGCCTGAGCGGTGTGATGGGGGGAGGAGCGGCGGCGCAGCGGTTAGCACCACGCCGCGCTACGAACCCGGCGGCCCGAGTTCCGTTCCCGCTCGCGGCCAACGCCGGTGACGATCGTCTGAGCCCGGTCCCTGGGATCTCCCCTATGGTGCGGTGTGTAAACATCGCCACTGGGGAGACAAAGGTGGCCGGGCGTGGTGCTGGCCACCCACCCCTCGTGTGCCGTGCCAGCCTTCATAAGTGCTGCTCGCTAGCAGCACTTGCCCCAACAGTCTGTTGAGGTTATACGGGAGATCTTTTACCTTATGTGGTTTCCTGCGGGCAAATTGAGCTGGCAGGGCGTGTGCGTGCGTGCGTGCGTGTGTGTGCGTGTGGGTGTGTACGTGTGAGTGTGTGCGTGTGTGTGCGTGTGCTTGTGTGTGCGTGTGCTTGTGTGTGCGTGTGTGTGCGTGTGTGTGCGTGTGCGTGTGTGTGCGTGTGTGTGTGTGCGTGTGTGTGTGCGTGTGGGTACCCGCGGGCAGGTTGACTTGGCACAGTGTGTGTCTGTGTGTGCGTGTGCGTGTGCATGCGCATGCGTGTGTGCGTCTGTGTGCGTGTGTGTGTGTACGTGTGTGTGTACGTGTGTGTGTGCGTCTGTGTGCGTGTGTGTGTGTACGTGTGTGTGCGCGCGTGCGTGTGTGTGTGCGCGTGTGTGTACGTGTGTGTACGTGCGTGTGTGTGCGTGTGCGTGTATGTGTGTGTGTACCTGCAGGCAGGTTGAGCTGGCACAGGGTGCGTGACGTGCTGAGCGTGGTGACCACCACGCGGCTCTTGAGGACGTCCTCCTGCACGGGCGGCAGGAACTCGGAGCGCGAGGGCGACATGAGGCAGTACTGCTGCACCACCGGGTGCACGCTCTTCACCCAGCGGTGACGGTAGTACACCCTGCACACGGCACGGGCACCAGCGCATCAACGCAGGTACACCACACGTACACACGCGTAGCAACGCAGGTACACCACGTGTACACACACACACGCAGCAACGTAGATACACCACGTGTACACACACACACTGCAACGCAGATACACCACGTGTACACACACACACGCAGCAACGTAGATACACCACGTGTACACACACACACTGCAACGCAGATACACCACGTGTACACACACACACACGCAGCAACGTAGATACACCACGTGTACACACGCACACGCAGCAACGTAGATACACCACGTGTACACACACACACTGCAACGCAGGTACACCACGTGTACACACACACACGCAGCAACGTAGATACACCACGTGTACACACACACACTGCAACGCAGATACACCACGTGTACACACACACACGCAGCAACGTAGATACACCACGTGTACACACACACACTGCAACGCAGGTACACCACGTGTACACACACACACGCAGCAACGTAGATACACCACGTGTACACACACACACTGCAACGCAGGTACACCACGTGTACACACACACACGCAGCAACGTAGATACACCACGTGTACACACACACACTGCAACGCAGATACACCACATGTACACGTGTACACACACAGAAAAGCAAATACAACGGCCACCATTCACCACTAAGTGGAGGTGACGTCACCGCAGCACTTGTGCCATGCTAGGTGCACCGTGAAGCCGTGTGAAGTGTCAGACGCCGTGCCAACACCGATACACCAATAATAATACTAAGTGACGGTGACGTCACCACGGCGCCTGTGCCAGGCCAGGTGCACTTTGAGGTCATCACGTGAAGTGTCGAAGGCTCACTGACAGGAGGTCACGAGACAGACCCTGCAGGTGCCCTGGTTCAGCTGACTGAGATGACCGGTAGATGCACCACCAGCTGTACCCCCTGCTGTGCCAGGCTAGGTGCAGGAGGTCACGGGACAGACCCAGCAGGTGCCATGGTTCGACTGACTAAGATGACCGGTAGATGCACCACCAGCTGTACCCCCTACTGTGCCAGGCTAGGTGCAGGAGGAGTTCACGGGACAGACCCAGCAGGTGCCATGGTTCGACTGACTAAGATGACCGGTAGATGCACCACCAGCTGTACCCCCTACTGTGCCAGGCTAGGTGCAGGAGGAGGTCACGGGACAGACCCAGCAGGTGCCATGGTTCGACTGACTAAGATGACCGGTAGATGCACCACCAGCTGTACCCCCTACTGTGCCAGGCTAGGTGCAGGAGGAGGTCACGGGACAGACCCAGCAGGTGCCCTGGTTCGACTGACTAAGATGACCGGTAGATGCACCACCAGCTGTACCCCCTACTGTGCCAGGCTAGGTGCAGGAGGAGGTCACGGGACAGACCCAGCAGGTGCCATGGTTCGACTGACTAAGATGACCGGTAGATGCACCACCAGCTGTACCCCCTGCTGTGCCAGGCTAGGTGCAGGAGGAGGTCACGGGACAGACCCAGCAGGTGCCCTGGTTCGACTGACTGAGATGACCACTGATAGACGCACCACCAGCTGCACCCCCGACTCTGCCAACTTGCTGCATTTCAGCCGCGTGTCGCTCCCGCTCGTGTAAACACACACGGAAGGACGCAGATTCCCCGCACAGGCGCCCAGAGGATCGCCGTACCTGAGCGGCCTGGCCTCGGGATTTCCACTCTCCACGTGCGGGTGGAGGTAGTCCTTGATGTACAGGTCGGCCGCGCTGTTGGAATGCGTGCAGATGAGTATCCTGCGGGGCGGACAGGTTTGGCGGCGGTGAGCGAGAGCGGGAGACGGCACACGGCAATTAAAAAAGTGTCACCTCTCCGCAGCGCGGCGGCGTCGGGGTCGTCAAACGAGACACGGAATCGGTTCGGATCTGTCGCGGGAAAAACGTGCTACGAGAACGGCGTCACGGAAGTGGATGTCGCAGAGCCACTTCTGAGACGAACGACGTCACGGAAGTGGATGTCGTAGAGACACTTTTGAGACATACAGACGTATATACCGCGTACCATACATACAGACGTACGCACCACACGTACAGACGTACGTACGTACAGCGTACCATACATACGTACGTACCACGTACCACACGTACAGACATACGTACATACGTACGTACGTGCCACGTACCACACGTACAGACATACGTACGTACCACACGTACAGACATACGTACATACGTACGTACGTGCCACGTACCACACGTACAGACATACGTACCGCGTACCACACGTACAAACATACGTACGTACCGCGTACCACACGTACGTACGTACCGCGTGTGCTGCTGCCTGAGCGCCTGCTTGGTGGCCTGCGCCAGCGCGAACGTCTTGCCCGTGCCGTAGGGCCCCAGCAGCAGCACGGGCGGCAGGGGCACTGCGAGCGGCGACGTCGCCGCGAGGACGGCCTCCTTCTGCTTGGCGTTGAGACGCGGGTCCAGCTGGTCGTCCCACTGCCTGCGCTCGGGGGGGGGGGGGGGGGGGGGGGCTTATCGTCATCATCATCGTAGTGCGGAAATGTTGAGCAGCAGACAAACGACTCTGAACGCCGCGACGTTGATTCGGAATGCGGAGGTTGTAAACCGGAGGGCCCGGAACAAAAATCCACGCGGCAACGGGGGGAGAGAGACGCAAACTCCAAATATACAGCGGCAGGCGTCAGGGTCGGGATCGAACCCACGACCTCCTGTACACCAGGCGAGGAAGTTAACATCTCCTAGCCACCGTGATGATGAGAGACACGCAAACTCTAAATATACAGCAGCAGGCGTCAGGGTCGGGATCGAACCCACGACCTCCTGCAGACCAGGCGAGGTAGTTAACATCTCCTAGCCACCGTCACAGCCCGTTATAATTGACCGTCGTTATAACTCTGGCGACGGCGTGAGGAGTTCAGAAGCTTCAATGACGAACGACGAACCAAGGATTCAAAAGGTGCGTGGAGAGAGAGAGAGAGAAGCATGATTTTTTTATCTCGATCGAGAACTCATTTCATAAGAACTGCGTGTGTGTGTGCGCGTGCGCGTGCGCGTGCGTGTGCGTGTGCGTGCGTGTGCGTGTGCGTGTGCGAGTGTGTGTGTGTGTGTGCGCGTGTGCGTGTGCGTGTGTGTGCGTGTGGGTGTGCGCGTGTGTGTGCGTGTGTGCGTGTGTGTGTGTGCGTGTGTGTGTGCGTGTGTGTGCGTGTGTGCGTGTGTGAGAACTAGAAAACAAACACGGGTGGGGTTCTAGAGGACACCATCGCAACTATTTAGGAAGAGTGAGCCGGGATTGGGGGGGGGGCACATCGCGTAGCGGCCGGAAAGGAACAACGGCCGGCGGTCAAGACTAACGACGGAGTGGCAGTCGAAGGAGGAGCAGCAGGAGGAGGGAGGGAGGGAGGAGGAGGAGGAGGAGGAGGAGGAGGAGGAGGAGGAGGAGGAGGAGGGAGAGGAGGGAGAGGAGGAGGTGGAGGAGGAGGAGGAGGAAGAGAAGTAGCAAGCGGAGGAGCAGCTGCGTCCACTGCGGAGACGGAGCGATAGCGTCGTCGCGTCGATCTGCGGGGGAGTGACCACAACGCGCTCGGAGGGGGGGGGGGGGGGCCGACCCCGACCTGTGTGGACCCCAGGGGATGACAGGCGGGGTGGCGACGACGGGGAAGAGCAGAGCGGGCTCGGGGATGCGATCCACGGCGTAGTGCATCTCGCACAGCGGCAGCCGGTTCAGCTGGAACTGCAGCTCCACCTGTGGGGCACAGAGCGGGACGACAGATTTAAGTTCTCTTCAGTTTTCAGATTCATTTATTAGGTACTGGCTGTACTACCCGGCTTCGCCCGGGACTTGGATACACCACGCCCGGCCACCTTTGACCCCCCCCCCCCCCCCCAGTGGCGATGTTCGCACACCGCACGAGTTACTCGTTTGAGGCCGAGTCGACCTAGGGGAGGCACAGAACCGGTTCAAATAACCGTCACCGGTGTTGGCCGTGAGCGTGAATCGAACTCGGGTGGCCGGGCTCGACAAAATCGACGCGCAACAAACGAATGCGAAAGTCCCAAACAAACAGACCGGCACACCGCATGTACAAAAGCTCTCAGCCTTATCCACACCACCGGCTCAAAAGAACTGAATGTCAACGGTGCAGAGGTAATCCCGCTTCGCGCACGGACCTCCCGGAGACACGCGGCATCGGCGAACCCTTGCCGACCGCGCCGTAACCGATGAGCCTTCGTCTCGCTGCCACCAGGCGAACCAGTCACCTCGTTCACCACCCCCACCTCGTTCACCACCCCCACCTCGTTCACCACCCCCACCACGTTCACCACCCCCACCACGTTCACCACCCCCACCTCGTTCACCACCCCCACCTCGTTCACCACCCCCACCTCGTTCACCACCCCCACCTCGTTCACCACCCCCACCTCGTTCACCACCCCCACCTCGTTCACCACCCCCACCTCGTTCACCACACCCACCACGTTCACCACCCCCACACACGACAGCCGCCCCCTGGTTCCAACCTCCCCAGGAAGGAGCGGTCGCGGCCCACGCCTCGACAAACTCCCCGCACGGTGCGGAGCAAACCGTGCACCGCATCCTACAAGTTCTTGCCCGATCCACAAACTCAGCGGGGGGGGGGGCGGGGGGGGGGGGCGGCCTGTCACCCTCCGACGCAGCGGGATGGAAATAAAAGTGCCGCCTGTTGGCACGGGGCACGTTTCAATCGACTCTCTCGGTTTGGCGGCCTAAACGACAGACACAGCTTATACGTGGCCGTTCCTCACCGCCTCTGCATTATCAAAGCTTCTGGGGGGAGGGGGGTGCCCGTGCCCCCCCCCCGCCCCCCCCGCCCCCCTCTATCTCTCTCCCGCTCAGCCCCCGCCCACCGTCGCCGCTCCCACCTTGATCTGCTGGTCGGCGCGCAGCCCCAGCTCCTGGCAGCACTGGCGCGAGATGCGCAGGAACACGTACTCCTTGGTCTTCTCCTCGATCATCGCCTGGTACACCTTGAGCCCCAAGCGCCTCGCCCGCCTGCTCTCCTCATCCTCCACCATCGCCGGCACCATCGCCGGCACCGCCGCCGCCTTCTCCAGCCAGCCCCTGTCGTTCATCTGCTGCCTCTGCTGCTGCTGCTGCTGCTGCTGCAGCTGCAACAGATGCTGCTGCTGCTGCAGGTGGTGATGGTGCCGGACGACCTCCTCGATCTCCAGCGAGCCGTCCTCGCTCAGCCGCCGAGCGGCCGCGTCGTGGTCCTCCGTCGTGTCCGTGGCGATGGCGGCGGTGGCGCCGGCGGCGCCGGGCCGCGCCACCGACACGGGCCTCAGGAGCACGGTGCCCACGCTGGTGGTGAGCAGGCGGCCGTGCGCCGTGTCCTCCGACAGGCTGCGGCCCAGGCGGAAGCGGGCGAACAGCTCGCCGCCCTGCGCAAACTTGGCCCCGCCCGAGGTGCCCGTGAGCATGTAGCTGCGCACCAGCTGCAGGTCGGCGCGGATGTTGAACCTGGGGACACGGAGACGGGGGACGGGCAGGTTCGGGGGCGGCCGCGAGGGTGTCGCGGCTATTGGCCCGTTCGATCGTCACGCGCGGCCGGCGAGGGAGCGCTGAGCCCCGTCGCGCGTCCGCCCGCCCGCCCTTTGCGTCGGCGACACAGATACAAGAGCCGCCTGTTGGCGCGGGGCACGTTTCGATTGACTGTGTCGGATTGGCGGCCCTAACCGGCAAGACGCAGCCACGGGGCCGATTGGTTTTCAATCCGCGCATCGCGCGCGGGGGGGGGGGGGTGTGAAGGGGGGGGGCCAAGGAGAGCAGAAACGAACGGATAGCGGGGTCTGTCTGCCCCGTGGACCGTGACGATGATGATGGCGGTGATCACGGGTCGCAGCCAACAGAAGAAGTGCGCGATTGCCGGGGACGTGTGTACGTATGCTGAACTAATTTCGCACCGTACGTAGCCAACCGTGCTGTGTGTGTGTACGTTGAACTTCTCTCACTTAGCAAACCACGCTAATCGGATGTGCGGGGGGAAAAACAACAAACTAAACATAAAAAACTGTTCTAAAGAAATTAGTTTGTCACTCTGGATGATTTAAAAGTGCACAGCTCCAATGGCTTGCTAATAGCTTGTTGTGCATGATGGTCGCCCAGGTTCAGCCGTGCTTAGCTCCCGAGATCGAAGTTGGTCACAGGCGCACACACACGCACACACGCACACACGCACACACGCACACACGTGACCGCACACACAAACACACACACGTGCGTACAACTACAACCACCATTCGCCACTAGGTGGCGGTGACGTCACTACGGCACTTGTGCCAGGCTATGTGCACGTTAAGGCCACGTGAAGTGTCAAACGCCCGCTGGCAGGAGGTCACAGGACAGACGCACCAGGTGCCACGGGTTGACCGAGATGACTGGCCGATGCACCACCTGTGCCTCCTACTGCGCCAACTTGTGCGTACGAGCGCACGCAAACACACACGCACACATGCTTAGCACAAAAATCAATTAAGAAGAAATGAGATTTCAATCTAGGAGATGATTTCAGAGTGCGTAGCTCCAGTGGGTCTCAATATCGGAAGGAAGAACGGCATTTCAGACGGTCGCACAAGCACTTCTCCGAAAGCGCCGCGCCATGATGCGGAGACCGCCATCTTTGTTTGCCGCCTGTGGTGCTGCTGCAGCCGCGAGGATGAGCGGAGTTTGCGTGGCGATGGCTCAAGCTCCTTGCCACGAGCACCACCAACAACTGACAACGCGAGTCCCTGCCTAGCCCGAGCTGCCAGCGCCGCTGCCGCCTCCACCACCGCCACCTCCACCACCACCGCCACCACCGCCACCACCGCCGCCACCACCTCCACCACCGCGGCCGCCACCACCACCACCACCACCCCCGCCACCACCACCGCTGCCATCACCACCACCTCCACCACAGCGGCCGCAACCACCACCACCGCCGCCACCGCCACCTCCACCATCACTGCTGCCACCACCGCCACCACCACCTCCACCACCGCGGCTGCCACCACCACTGCCGCCTCCACCGCCGCCGCCACGTCTGCCATGGCGGCCACCACCGCCGCCATCTCCGCCACTTCCACCATTGCCGCCTCCACTGCCGCCGCCGCTACCACCACCACTACTAAAACCACCGCCACCGCTATCACCACCGACCCAACCACCTCCATCCACCACCACCCCCCACCACAGCCACCGCCGCTGCGTGCCGCGTGCCACGCGCCCTACCGGCTGATCTCCTTGTACTGCGCCAGCTCCTCGATGTAGAGCAGGTCGTGGAAGCGCCGGCGGTAGTTCTCGGCGCGCAGCGGCCGCTGCAGCGCCGGGCTGGAGAAGAGGCCGAGCGGCAGCTCCGGCACGCGGTACAGCTGGGTGGGGCCCGGCACGCCAGCCTCCTCCTCCTCGGCGGAGCCCGCGGCGGGGATCAACGCGGCGGGCACCCCGACGGGCACGCCGAACTCCACGATGGTCACCGACGGGTTGCCGGCGTCCCACCAGTCGCACGACAGCAGCTGCAGGTCTTCCTCGGCACTCGGCACTGTGGGAGTGCCGGGGGAGGAGGGGGAGATGAGGGGCGGGGAGATGAGGGGCGGGGAGATGAGGAGAGGGGAGATGAGCGGGGAGATGAGGGGCGGGGAGATGAGTGGGGAGATGAGTGGGGAGATGTGGGGCGGGGAGATGAGGGGCGGGGAGATGAGTGGGGAGATGAGGGGCGGGGAGATAAGGGGCGGGGAGACGAGTGACACGTGAGGATGAGCAGGGATGCAAGGGGGCACACACAGGGATACACGTGGATGTCACGGGGTGGTGGTGGTGGTGGTGGGGGACACACGTGGTAACTGAAAACACAAAAACTCATCAAATAAAAAAGAACCCGCGGCTGCTCACCCAGCGTGTCGGCCGTGTGCACCGTGAGGCTGCGCGCCAGCACGGGCCAGCAGCCAAAGTCGAACACCACCGTCTGGCGGAACGTGCCGTACACGTCCGTGGAGAACTCCACGCTCACGCGGTACGCTCCCCTCGCTCCCCTCGCTCCCCTCGCTCCTCCTCCGCCGCCGTCGTCATCGCCGTCGTCGCCCGCCACCCACTCCTGCCTGCCTCCCGCCGCTCCGGCCGCGACGCCGTCGGCCGCCCCGTCCGGTCGCTGCCCCGGGCCTTGCGAGGCCTCGGAGGGGCCGCCGGGGGGCTGGTAGAGGGCGGCGGCCGAGTCGGCGTCGCCGCTGCCGCCGCACGGGGTCGGAGGGCGTCCCGAGTCGCCCGGGGGGGGGGCGGCGTCGGAGCCGGAGTCGGAGCCGGCGTCGTCGCGCGGCACCACGGAGGCGACATGGAAGTGCGGGCGGTGCGAGTCGTAGAGCAGCACCACACGCTGCAGGGAGCGCGGCGGCTGGAGAGGGACACGGAGACAGCGATGACGACGACGGTGATGCTGACGATGATAATGATAACGGCGATGTTGATGATAACAGCGATGACGACGACGGTGATGCTGACGATGATGCTGACGATGATAACGATAACGGCGATGTTGATGATAACAGCAATAACGACGACGACGATGTTGACGATGATGCTGACGATGATAATGATAACGGCGATGTTGATGATAACAGCGATGACGACGACGACGATGTTGACGATGATGCTGACGATGATAATGATAACGGCGATGTTGATGATAACAGCGATAATGACGACGACGGTGACGCTGACGATGATGCTGACGATGATAATGATAACGGCGATGTTGATGATAACAGCGATGACGACGACGGTAATGCTGACGATGATAATGATAACGGCGATGTTGATGATAACAGCGATGACGACGACGGTAATGCTGACGATGATAATGATAACGGCGATGTTGATGATAACAGCGATGACGACGACGGTGCTGACGATGATAATGATAACGGCGATAATGATGACAGCGATGTTGATGATGACGACAGCGATAACGACGACGCTGCTGCCGCTGCTGATAACGAAAACAGCGATTGGGCACAGGGAGGAGGGAGGACAGAGAGAGAGAGAGAGAGGACGCAGCAGGAGATGAGAGAGAGAGAGAAAGGCGAGATGATGTGGAGTTTCGATTTAAAGATTTCGTGACTGCAGGGATTGATCTTCTTGGTTCTTTCGGTAAAGTCACGTAGAAGGGAAATAATAAAATAAATAAAATAAAACATAATAAAATACAATTGTCACGACGTTTCGGCCACAACGCAAGCAGCCGTCATCAGGTGGAGAACAGGTCTGTCATTCAGACGCTGTCATTCAGACAGACCTGTTCTTCACCTGAGGACGGCTGCTTGCGTTGTGGCCGAAACGTCGTGACAATTGTATTTTATTGTGTTTTATTTTTATTATTTTATTATTTCTCTTCTACGCGACTTTACCGAAAGAACCAAGAAGATGACGTGGAGTGTTAGGGGTGGGTGACAAGAGACAGAGGCGACGTTCCAGCAGCGGAATGATCGCGAGGGCGACGACGACGGTGTAGGACGGGCCCCCCCCCTCACCTTGCACGCGAGCACGAACTCCCAGGTGGCGCTGAATCTCTTGCTGCTGACAGCAAGCGTGAGGTCCTGCGAGTGGGTCACGTCCACCCCGTCCACAAACTCGCTCAGCTGTGAACGCACAAACGCAGAGGAGACAGATTCACCCACGCGCGCCCACCACCTCGCGCCGCCTTCACCGGAATGCCGTGGCACACACACAGACAGAGGTGAGACAAGGCCATAAAGAAGGATGTCTCTGGTGTATGCCAATCGGTTTCACAGACAATGCATATATCATCAGAACATATTTGTTTGAATGATCACCACAAGGCACAGAGAAACCACGCCTCTGTGTGCCTATGTACGTCTCTCTCTCTCTCTATGTATCTCTGTGATGTCTGTCTCTGCTTATGTGTCTGTCTATATGTCTCTGGTTCTGTGTTTGATCTCTCTCTCAAATTTAGCATTCTCAGGAAGAACGTAATCAACCAGGTAGGGTGTTTGACTGTTATGTTATCCGACTCTCTGTTGTTGTATTACATGACATTTCTAAGTATTACTAGATTTGTGTTTCTATTTCATTTATACCTGATGACGATTGCTTGTGCTGCAATCGAAACGTCGTATGCTAGTATTTAATTTATTATTTTCTCTTTACACGTCACTTTACCGAAAGAACCACAGAGTCATTCCTGCAGTCACGAAAGCTCCAAGTTAAGTACACACACCGCTCCAGGTACTCATTTGATGCCGAGTCGACCTAGGGGAGGGCCCCTCGGGACCCGTTCAGATATTCGCCACGATTATTGTGGGAATCGAATTCGAAGAATGTTTACACACACATATAAAGACAAAGATCCCCCGTAGAGCCTAAACAGACTGTTGGGGCAAGTTCTGTGAAGGAGCACCCACACACAGACACACGTACGCACGCAACCGCGGGGAGAGAGACACGCAAACTCCAGATATACAGCAGGGGTTGTCAGGGTCGGGATCGAACCCACGGCTTCCTGCATACCAGGCGAGAGAGTAGCCGACAATGACGACGATGACGACAACGATGATGACGACAATGATGATGACGATGACGACAAAGATGACGACGATGATGACAACAACAACGACGATGATGACGATGACGACAACAACGACGACGACGATGATGACGATGACAATGATGATGATGATGACGTCGATAACAACAACGACGATGACGACAATAATGGCGACAACAATGACGACGACGATGATGACGATGATGACGATGATGACGACGATAACAACAACGACGATGATGACAATAATGACGACGACGATGATGACGATGATGACGATGACGTCGATAACAACAACGACGATGACGACAATAATGGCGACGACAACGACGACGACGACAACAACGACGACGACGACGACGATAACAACGACGACGACGACAACAACGACGACGACGACGGCCCACTCACCACCGCCTCGGGATTGGGCGCCGTCATCCAGCGCTCGATGAGGCTCTCCGAGTATCCGAGCGCCGCCTCCTGCCCCCCGCACGGCGTCTCGCCGCCACCGCCGGCGCCGCCACCATCGCCGCGCGCGCCGGCACGGATGGCGTGCCGCCGCCGCCACTCGCCCAGCTCGGCCTCCGAATGCGCGCAGTCGCACTGCGGCCCCAGCGTGCACCAGCCCAGCTCCAGGAACCTGCGGGGGGGGTGGGGTGGTGTAGCGATGATGACGACGCGGGGAGGCGAGGACGATCGCGATCGCGACGACGGCCGACAAAGAAGGAACTCAGAATCAAAAGAGGAATCTTCTTGGTGGTTTCGGTAAAGTCGTCACGTAGAAGGGAAGTAATAAAATAATAAAAATAAAACATAATAAAATAATTCTCACGACGTTTCGGCCACGACGCAAGCAGCCGTCCTCAGGTGAAGACCAGCGTCTGTCGGGGAGACAGCGTCTGAATGAAACAACACCACGCTTGGAGCGTATATTTAAGCTGCTGGGTTGGAAGGGGGGAAGGGCGCCTTCCAACCCAGCTTAAATATACGCTCCAAGCCTGGGGTGTTTCATTCAGACGCTGTCTCCCCGACAGGCCTATTCTTCACCTGAGGACGGCTGCTTGCGTCGGCAAGACAGCGTCTCATTCAGACGCTGTCTTTCCGACAGACCTGGTCTTCACCTGAGGACGGTTGCTTGTGTTGTGGCCGAAACGTCGTGAGAATTATTTTATTATGTTTTATTTTTACTATTTTATTACTTCCCTTCTACGTGACTTTACCGAAAGAACCAAGAAGATGAATCCCTGCAGTCACGTAAGCTTTAAATCGAAAGAGGAATCTTCGGGAGTTGCTTTTGGCGCTCTACGAGTAAAAGCCCATCAAGCCGAGAAGCTGAGAAACTCTCCGAGTAGCTCTCAGCGTCTGAGCTGCGGGGTAAAGGGGCGGCTCGGTCCGGCAGATGACGTCGAAGCGTTCCAAAACTACGGATTTTAAACAAAAGCCGCACTTAATGATAATAACAATCATAGCAATCGTGTTCTGCAAACTCACACTTCCAAACTTTTAAATCTCGGGTGAAAACTCATGTCTTTAGGACTGCTATTTGTATTTAGTTTGTTGGCCTTCCCCAAATTGGCACGGTTGGCTACGTACGGTGCAAAAGAAGTTCACCGTACCGCCCAGTGCTTCGAGGACAGGAAATGCTCGTGAAATCGGACTGGCTGCAATTGTGCACGGCTCCGAAAGGCCGTAAGACAGAATGTGAAGACAATTCACGTAAATATACAAAGTCGCAAGAGTCTAGGGGCGTGGCAACGGTTGCCGGGGTATGATGTCATCACTCTGGCCGCACCAGCGGCCAATCGGCTGCCACGAAGGCAACCGCCATGCAACATGGGCGCCGTGATGTCATAGCCGCGAGAGTGTCAGCCGGCCGTTGGCAGCCGTCAGCATATTTGAATTTGACACGGAATTTATATTCTTTAATTTTGACTGTAATCAATATCATTGTTGTTTATCGTCATTTTGTTTTAAAAAAATCGCGATGGGCGAAAGAGCGATCGGGCATCACGAACCCCCCCCCCCCGATCCAGCAGTAACTAATTGGCGTGTTGTTCACGTGACAAACCTCACTGGCAAAGGCGGAGCCAGGATTTTCAGACACATTTACAAATAACGCGATCTCACCCAAAAACCTTTATTATGAATAATATTGGTCGCGAAAGCCTGCTGCTACGTGTTAAACAAACACACCCCCCCCCCCCCGATCGTCAGAAACTCGCGCACGATTGACCGAGCTCCGCTATCACCTGCGGCGTCGGCGGGAGGCAGAGGGAGGACGAATCGGTTGGGCAGGGAGCAGAGGTCGCAACCAGGTACCCGATACCCGTACCCTACCCGATACCCGGCTACCCGTACCCGGCCTGGTACGGGTACCCGTTTGCGACCCTGGTGCGACCGGGCACGGGTAGGCCGTGAGTCACTGGTGAGTCACCATTTGTCACTCATTTCCCAACGTCTTGTCTCTTCTCACAATTCAAGTTCCTAGAATCAACCCACCCGCGCCTGCAACATGGCTTCATCCCAGAGGTCGCAATCGGGTACCCGATACCCGTACCCTACCCGTACCCGGCCGGGTACGGGTAGGGTACGGGTACGGGTACCCGTTTGCGACGCTGGTGCGGCCGGGTACGGGTAAGGAATCAAAACCCGTTTGCGACCTCTGGCGGGGAGTGAAGCGGGGGGGGGAGGGTGATGAAAGCGTTGCCGCTGGGGCTCACCTCTGGCACAGCGCGTAGTCCTCGGGGTTGCTGACTCCCCTCGGGGGCGGCCTGTGCCTCCACTCGTACTCGCTGCCTGCGAGGGGCGGGCACGCGGGACAAAGATGAAGGCAAAGCTCCCCCCGGCGTAGCCTTCACGGACCTTTGGGGGCAAGTGCTGCTAAGCGAGTAGCAGCACCTGCGAAGGCCGGCACGGCGCACGAGGATTTTTGCACATTTTTCTGTACGGTGCTTTTTCTGCAATATTTTGCTGTCTTTTCTTGGATTTTCTGTTTGCACTCAGTCACATAGTCACTTTAAGATGTTTTTTTGTTCGTGTTTTTGTTTTTTGTTTGTTGCGGTTGCGCCCGATTCAAGAGCCGCATGGCTTACAGGGCTCTACCTAATCAATGAACTTGAACGAGGGGGTGGGGGTGGGTGGCCGAGTGCCTTGTCCGTCCACCCACCCACCCTTTGTCTCACCCAGTGGCGATGTTTACACACAGCACCAGGTACTCATTTGAGGCTGAGTCGACCTAGGGGAGGCCTAGGACCTGTTTGGATAATCGTCGCCGGTGTTGGCCGTGAGCGGGAATCGAACTCGAGTCCGCCGGGTTTGTAGCGCTAACCGCGCCACACCCACGCGTCGCCAGAGGTACGGGCAGTATCAACGGCGTTACACTCGCTCATCAAGAGCTCGAACAGCCTGGGTTCGAATCCAGACTCGGGCGCCTTTCCGCATGGCGTTGATACGGTTTGGTTTCCGCCTGTTCTGCAGAGTGAGAGTGGCAGTCGTGTGAGAAAGTGTGTCAGTGAGTCTGAGAGTGAGCGTGCATGATGTGAGTGTGTCAGTGAGAGTGAGTGAGCATAATGTGAGTTTATCAGCGAGCCTGAGAGTGAGTGAGTGTGCATGATGTAAGTGTGTGTGTGTTAGCGACTCTGTGAGCGAGTGAGTGTGCATGATGTGAGTGTGTCAGTGAGTCTGAGAGTGAGTGAGTGAGTGTGCATGATGTGAGTGTGAGTGTGTCAGTGAGTCTGAGAGCGAGTGAGCGAGTGTGATGTGAGTGTGTCAGTGACTCTGAGAGTGAGTGAGTGTGCATGATGTGAGTGTGAGTGTGTACGCAAGTCTGAGAGAGAGTGAGCGAGTGTGATGTGAGTGTGTCAGTGACTCTGAGAGTTAGTGAGTGTGCATGATGTGAGTGTGAGTGTGTACGCAAGTCTGAGAGCGAGTGAGCGAGTGTGCATGATGTGAGTGTGTGAGCGAGTCTGAGAGTGAATGAGTGAGAGTGCATGATGTGAGTGTGAGTGTGTCAGTGAGTCTGAGAGTGAGTGAGTGTGCATGATGTGTGTGCGTCAGCGAGTCTGAGAGTGAGTGAGTGAGTGTGCATGATGTGAGTGTGTCAGCGAGTCTGAGAGTGAGTGAGTGTGCATGATGTGAGTGTGAGTGTGTCAGCGAGTCTGAGAGTAAGTGAGTGAGTGAGTGTGCATGATGTGTGTGCGTCAGCGAGTCTGAGAGTGAGTGAGTGTGCATGATGTGTGTGTCAGCGAGTCTGAGAGTGAGTGAGTGTGCATGATGTGTGTGTCAGCGAGTCTGAGAGTGAGTGAGTGAGAGTACATGATGTGTGTGCGTCAGCGAGTCTGAGAGTGAGTGAGTGTGCATGATGTGTGTGTCAGCGAGTCTGAGAGTGAGTGAGTGAGTGAGTGTGCATGATGTGTGTGTGTCAGCGAGTCTGAGAGTGAGTGAGTGTGCATGGTGTGAGTGTGTCAGCGAGTCTGAGTGAGCGAGTGAGTGTGCATGATGTGAGTGTGTCAGTGAGTCTGAGAGTGAGTGAGTGAGTGTGCATGATGTGAGTGTGTCAGTGAGTCTGAGAGTGAGTGAGTGAGCGTGCATGGTGTGAGTGTGAGTCTCAGCGAGTCTGAGAGCGAGTGAGTGAGCGTGATGTGAGTGTGTCAGCGAGTCTGAGTGAGTGAGTGAGTGTGCATGATGTGCGTGTGTCAGCGAGTCTGAGAGTGAGTGAGTGCGCATGATGTGAGTGTGTCAGTGAGTCTGAGAGTGAGTGAGTGCGCATGATGTGAGTGTGAGTGTGTCAGTGAGTCTGAGAGTGAGTGAGTGTGCATGGTGTGAGTGTGTCAGCGAGTCTGAGTGAGCGAGTGAGTGTGCATGGTGTGAGTGTGAGTGTGTCAGCGAGTCTGAGAGTGAGCGAGCGAGTGAGCGAGCGAGCGAGCGGTAGTGTACTCGCTCGTTTTCGCTCACTGGCGAACACTGGTGATTATCTGAACTGATCCTGGGCCTCCCCTAGGTCGACTCAGCCTCAAATCAGTACCTGGTGCAGTGCGTAAACATCGCCACTGAGGAGACAAAGGCGGCCTTGCGAGCCTTCATAGGTGCTCGCCAACAAGCACTTGCCCCAACAGTCTGTTACGGCTATACGGAGGATCTTTGTCTTTTCGTTTGGTTGTCTACCGAAGGTATTTGGTAGTCCTAATTAGCGCAAGGGAAACACACCACACCCTTGGGGCTAGAACCACGCCCAGGAGAGACATAGTTGTCTGCTTAACCCTTATCACGCTAAAGTCAGCCCCTCTCTCTTTCTGTTGAGATCTTATCTGGTCTTTCGAGTTCCAACCCGGTTCAACAAATCCAACTCAAAACTCGAAATGGAGCGGCAGCGTTTAAGGGGGGAGAGGACGCGACAGCTTCTTGTAAGTGTGGATGTTGGACTTCTTTCGCACCGTACGTGGCCAACCCTGCTAATCGGAGGTGCGAGGGGAGGGACAACCAAACTAAACACAACAACAAGCAGTTCTAAAGATTTTAGTTCGTCAATCGAGATTATTTAAAAGTAGATAGCTCAATTCTCTTCTAGCCCCGCCCCCTCCCCCTTCTAGCCCCGCCCACCTTCCCCTTCTAGCCCCGGCCACCCCCCCTTCTAGCCCCGCCCACCCCCCCCCTTCTAGCCCCGCCCACCCCCCCTTCTAGCCCCGCCCATCCCCCCTTCTAGCCCCGCCCACCCCCCCTTCTAGCCCCGCCCACCCCCCCTTCCAGCCCCGCCCACCCCCCCCCTTCTAGCCCCGCCCACCCCCCCCTTCTAGCCCCGCCCACCCCCCCCTTCTAGCCCCGCCGACCCCCCCCTTCTCGCCCTACCCCCTCCCCCTTCTAGCCCCGCCTCCCCCACCCTCCCAATCCCCAACTGCCACATTTAGATAAGCTCCTCCCCCCTCCCCTGAACCAGTATTTAAGATCTTGTCTCTTGGATTTCTCTTCACTTGATACAGTAAATTTGGCTGTGACGGTCCCACCTGAAGACGGAGACTTGTGTTGCCTCCGAAACGTCGTGATTTAATCGAGTTATTTTAATTTATTATTATTACATTTTATTATTATTACATTTTATTATTATTGTTTAAAATCCTTTATATTAAGTTCACTTGCTTGCTTGCTTGTGCGCTTACGACCGTGCAAATCGTTCGGTAATTTTTTAACCCACTTCCCGTGATCCAATCGAGCTGACATTTTGCACACAGACTCGTTGTGCGTGAGAATTTATTTTCGTGAAAAAAAATTTCCATAACTTTACACTTTTTAGGAATTTTTTTTTTATATTTAATTACCAATTGCTTAATGGTGGCAGGCAATCATCTGACCCATAGGTGGCAGCCATCTCAAGCCAGAGGACGAGAGGACTCTAGCCGCCACGCATATAAAGGATTTATAGTGAAAAACTTTGTTTTTACGGGTTAATTTTTTACCTACGTGACTTTACCGAAAAAACCTAAGAGTATGAATCCTTGCAGTCACGAAAGCTTCGGCTTCCTAACACCGTAAGGAAAGAGCGTCCCGGCCGGCCACGGAAGCGCATCTGTAGGCGCGCGACGCGGCCGCCGACTTTGTTCGACATTTCGCGACGTGCCCCCAGCCACGAACTAAATGCCGTGAAATCATCCGAGCGGCAACGGGAAACACTCCACAATCCGGCGGCGCGTATCAACCGGAGGCGTTTCGTCGTCAGCTAATCTGAACAGACACAGAGTTGTGAGCTGCGATGCATCCAGCCGTGCACAGGAAGGGGAAGTTGGCTGTTTTTGTCGTGGTAAAGCGAGCGACCGGGGGGGGGGGTCCGACGCAGGGAGCGCAATCATCTTTTTCTTTCGTATGGATTCATAGCAGCAGATTAAATACGTCATTTTAGATGTTTCGGTAAAGTCACGAAGAAGGGAAATAATAAAATAATAAAATGAAACTTCATAATAAAATAAAATGAGATTTAATCTGCTGCTATGAATCCATACGAAAGAAAAAGATGATCATTTTATTATTATGCTTTATTATTTTATTATTTCCCTTCTACGTGACTTTACCGAAACATCTAAAATGATGTATTTAATCTGCTGCTATGAATCCATACGAAAGAAAAAGATCATTTTATCGTATTATGTTTTATTATTTTATTATTTCCCTTCTACGTGAGTTTACCGAAAGAACCAAGAATCTGCATCCCTGCAGTCACGAAAGCTTTAAATGGGAATTTCTGATGTTGTTATCCACTCAATTGTCTGTTCAGACGCAGAGTGGATTTCGCCCGTTACTCCTTGCAAGAAGCGAAGAGAGGGGAGTGCTTGCAACGTGGGTCGGTCATTTGAGAGTGGCGGCCACACTCGATTCGCCATTTGTGGATCAGGTGGCCGCAGAGGGAACGCGTTCGGAGCGGAAGCGAAATGCTACAACGGGAAGTAACGCTGTTTACAAGGACGAAATGAATTGGGCACTCACTGTTTGCAAAGTCAAGTTCCGACTTCGAATCGTCCTTCTGCAAAAACAAAAAAACAGGCAAAAATCGAATTAGGACGAGGGCGCCATCCTACTCGAATAAACAAAACCTCTCCTGGAAATTCCCAAAGAAGCTCCGACATAAGGAGCTTCCCAGGCACGCGAAACATCAGAACCAGTGCCGGATGATCCCAGTAGCTACAGATGTAGCTACTGGCCACGCACTTTCAAGGGCCCCGCGCTAAATGCTTTCAAGCTATCAATTCCGGTTCAGTCATGCTGCACTTGCTCTATTACTATAGTACAATACCACCTTCAACTTTTATGAACGACTGGGCGATTTGTCGTATTATCTGGCTGTATAGCAAATTAAACAATACAATTACTTTACTGTGCAAGTAAAAAAATGTGTGTTTTAATATTTATGTTTTTGTTTTAATTGAGGGCGCTTTTATAACATCATACTACAGGCCCCAAACTAGCTTAATCCGGTGCTGGTCAGAACTCGTGCCCAACGACAAAGAGCGGCACAACACGAAAAAACTAAAAAACTATATTTTACCGGTTAAAGGCCGACTGAGCTATGTAGCAGCTCTCTTTCACACCTGCCCATCACAAATTACAGCTTGACGGAGCGGTGGATCACATGGAAATGTGTCATTTCCAAATACAGTAATCCCTCGCCACTTCGCGGTTCAAGTTTCGCGGCCTCAGTGCATCGCGGATTTTTCGAACTGATTTAAAGGCCTCATTATACCTGTGCAGTAGCACCATCCTCATCATCATTCATCATCACATTCATCGAACTGCACAGGTCTGTCATCGTCGTCATTGTCATCGTCATTGTCATCGTCGTCGAAGATACTACTGTCATTGGTGAGTGTAGAACACCATAATACGTATCGTATGAGAGAGAGAGAGTGAATGTATAATATTAAGGTTTAATAATTAAATAGATTTAAGTAAAATATATATATATAAAGTATAAATATACATATTTTAAACATTCTGGTACCCACACACACATATACCGGAAATTCCTAGGGGGCCAATCCTACTTCGCGGATTTTCACCTGTCGCGAGGGGTTCCGGTCCCCATTAACCGCGATAAACGAGGGATCACTGTACTCTAAACGCGTGACGTTCATTCTAAATCTGGAGCGACGTGCACGTACAGTCATCGGAACAAGAAAGGCTTAACCCGAGCCGGTTCCAAGCCTGATCCCAGCCGTGCTCGGGATTTCCATGAGGCCAGATGGTCGGCAACCAAAAATAACATGAAGAGACAATTTATTTTTTGTTCGAATTCGGTCGAGAAAAAACATTTGTCAACTCCCGGTGATGTCTCTGCTGCTGCTGCTGCTCCTGTAGGGGGCGTGCATCAGAACGAGCGTGCGAGCGAGCCACTGAGCGAGTGTGTGAGCGAGTGAGCGAGCGACCGAGCAAGTGTGTGAGCGAGTGAGCGAGCCACTGAGCGAGTGTGTGAGCGAGTGAGCGAGCGACCGAGCAAGTGTGTGAGCGAGTGTGTGAGCGAGAGACTGAGTAAGCATGTGAGTGTGTGAGCGAGCGACTGAGCAAGTGTGTGAGCAAGTGTGCGATCGAGCGACTGAGTGAGCGTGTGAGCGAGCGACCGAGCGAGTGTATGAGCGAGTGAGCGAGCGACCGAGCAAGTGTGTGAGCGAGTGTGTGAGCGAGAGACTGAGTAAGCATGTGAGTGTGTGGGCGAGCGACTGAGCAAGCGTGTGAGCGAGCGACTGAGCGAGTGTATGAGCAAGTGAGCGAGCGACCGAGCAAGTGTGTGAGCGAGTGTGTGAGCGAGAGACTGAGTAAGCATGTGAGTGCGTGAGCGAGCGACTGAGCAAGCGTGTGAGCGAGCGAGCGACCGAGCAAGTGTGTGAGCGAGTGTGTGGGCGAGCGACTGAGCAAGCGTGTGAGCGAGCGACCGAGCGTGTGAGCGACTGAGCAAGCGTGTGAACGAGCGACCGAGCGAGTGTGTGAGCGACTGAGCGAGCGGGCGACTGAGCGAGTGTGTGAGTGAGTGAGCGAGCGACTGAGCGAGTGTGTGAGCGAGTGAGTGAGCGACTGAGCGAGTGTGTGAGCGAGCGACTGAGCGAGCGTGTGAGTGAGCGAGTGAGCGAGCGAACGAGCGAGTGTGTGAGCGAGTGAGCGAGCGACTGAGCGAGTGTGTGAGCGAGTGAGCGAGCGACTGCTACGTTGCCGATTTCATCGCTCCCATCTCCGCACCGTGAACGTCCTCCGTCGTGGCTTAGCGCTGGCCACCACCATTCCCACACCCCCCCTCCCCCCACCATTGCCGGGACGCGTTCTATCCGAGCACCCCCCCCCCACCGCTTTAGAAAGGCATCGGCTACCAAAACAACAAGGGGAGCCAATTATTTTGTGTTCGAATTCGGCCTCAAAAAAAACCTCAACATCTCAAGAGCCGCAAGGTGCAACGTGAACACGACGAGAAGGTGGCGGTTCGCCTTGAGCAACTGACGTCACGAGGAGGTTCCTTGCTAAGGAGGCGCACGCAAGACCGGCTCTCGCAGCAGCCGCGGGCTGCCAACCCCCCTGCCCCCACGCGCCTTTGGGAGCAAACGAGGGGCTTGAGCCTGGGCTGCGTTAGAGCCGTGAGCCACAGCAGTGAGCCACAGCCGTGAGCCACAGCAGTGAGCCACAGCCGTGAGCCACAGCAGTGAGCCACAGCCGGGAGCCACAGCCGTGAGCCACAGCCGTGAGCCACAGCCGTGAGCCACAGCCGTGAGCCACAGCCGTGAGCCACAGCCGTGAGCCACAGCCGTGAGCCACAGCCGTGAGCCACAGCCGTGAGCCACAGCCGTGAGGCACAGCCGTGAGCCACAGCCGTGAGCCACAGCCGTGAGCCACAGCCGTGAGCCACAGCCGGGAGCCACAGCCGTGAGCCACAGCCGTGAGCCACAGCCGTGAGCCACAGCCGTGAGCCACAGCCGGGAGCCACAGCCGTGAGCCACAGCCGGGAGCCACAGCCGGGAGCCACAGCCGTGAGCCACAGCCGTGAGCCACAGCAGTGAGCCACAGCCGTGAGGCACAGCCGTGAGCCACAGCCGTGAGGCACAGCCGTGAGCCACAGCCGTGAGCCACAGCCGTGAGCCACAGCAGTGAGCCACAGCCGTGAGGCACAGCAGTGAGCCACAGCCGTGAGCCACAGTCACGAGCCGTGAGCCACAGCAGTGAGCCACAGCCGTGAGCCACAGTCACGAGCCGTGAGCCACAGTCACGAGCCGTGAGGAGTGATTAAGAACGGGGCCCTGAGTGTGCGGTGGTGGGTACCTTCATGTTCGTGTCCGTATGCAGCACCTGCACAAACAGCACAGACAGCACAGACAGCACAGACAGCACAGACAGCACAGACAGCACAGACAGCACAGACAGCACAGACAGCACAAACAGCACAGACAGCACAGACAGCACAGACAGCACAGACAGCACAACACGATTAATTCAAAATAAATGGTCACTGTCAACAACTGGTTACTACTTTCTTGCCCCCCCCCCCCCCGCCACGGTTTCTTCCATTCTAGAGCGGCGCTTTTTTTGGCGTAAACACATCGGCGCCTCGCGTCGCCGTTCTCATCTCACTCGCTCGCTCGCTCCAAACGCTCCTCCTGCTGCAGTCCGGCCGGCGGGGGGGGGGGGCACGCCACGCCGCACGCCGGCAGACGACGCGCCGCTCCACGCGGCCGTCTGGAACGCCGCTCTGGCCTCCCGGCGTGTGTCAGGAGGCCCGCCGGAGCAGCGGCACTTTCAAGGTGGTCAACGTTAGGGTGTCGGAAAAGTCAAATATGCCCGACTGTGAGGGCGGGCACAAGCCGGCGTGAGTAGGTTAAACGTTGAGTTTTATATGGGCACCACGGGATGACCAGCCCCTCCCCACCCAGCCCCACCGCTCCCACCCCCCACCCAGCCCCACCCTCCCCACCCAGCCCCTCTCCATCCTCCCCACCCAGCCCCTCCCCACCTTCCATTCCCCACCCAGGCCCTCCCCACCCAGCCCCACCCCTCCCACCCTCCACCCAGCCCCACCCTCCCCACCCAGCCCCTCCCCACCGAGCCCCTCCCCACCAAGCCCTTCCCCACCCTCCCCTCCCAGCCCCACCCTCCCCACCCAGCCCCTCCCTCCCCACCCAGCCCCTCCCTGCACGACGGACGGACACAATAATCCCCTGTGGGCTGGTGGAACCAGTGGGTTCCTACCAGTACATTACACGACTCTAAGATTAACTACTATACACTCAACCGTTGTTAGGAAGACATTGTTACTATGAACTTTTAAATCATCTACATTGAAAAACAATTTCTTCACAACTCCTTGTTGTGTTTAGTTTGTTGACCTTCTACCCCCCCCCCCAGCACCTCTGATACTCGTGGTTGGCTACGCACGGTGAAAAAGATGTTCAACATACGTCCACGCGAGCGATTTCGGGAGAGACTTTGCCATGAATCTGTGTCCGTTCAGGCACGGGTGCAATGGTCACCGTTATCCGTTTAATCATTCCGATAACCCGAATTGAAATTGGGACGACGATCATCCTTAAAAATTAAAAATAATGAGTCTGCCCAAGCCAACCCGCACCACATGGAACTTATTACGCATCACCGATTTAAATCTGTGCACTGCTTTGAAGATTTCTCGTGCGGTGGTGGTGGCGGTGGTGAAGCAGTTGTTTGTCTATCATGGGACCTTTTTTGCCGGTATCATCGCGTGAAAAACAAGAATAGTTTTTACCCTTTCTGGGAATAAAACAGAAGTCGTGTAAAGATGTTCAAGCACCAAATAAGAGACCTTTTGCGAGGCATCAAGTGACTGCATTAACCACACACGGTACCAGTGGTGAACATGCAAAACACAAACATGCTCAGACAACATATGACGCATCTCGATTTAAAGCTTTCGTGACTGCAGGGATTCATCTTCTTGGTTCTTTCGGTAAAGTCACGTAGAAGGGAAATAATAAAATAATAAAATAATAAAACATCATGAAATACAATTCTCACGACGTTCCGGCCACAACGCTGTCTTTTCGACAGACCTGTTCTTCACCTGAGGACGGCTGCTTGCGTTGTGGCCGAAACGTCGTGAGAATTATATTTTATTATGTTTAATTTTTATTATTTTATCATTTCCCTTCTACGCGACTTTACCGAAAGAACCAAGAAGATATGACGCATCGTCTTTGAAACTGATTGGCCTACACCAGTTTGCTCAAATACCGAACCACGCGGTGCGCCAGCCTATCATCCAGCAGTGGATGGAGCATGGCTGATAAATGATAACTTCACTGGGACTTATATGGGCCCCTTGACGATAACCAAGGATGTAAAGTTTCACACGTAGGCTTTCGCGACCAATATCCATCAAGAGGTTTTTGTTGGGTGGGATCGTGTAAATATCAACGTGTCGTTATCTGGGAACGAAACGGGATTGGTCCACGCGTCTGGCTGCCGCCCGATGCCTGCTGTAAATACTGGCAAAACGTCGTCCTCAAATTGTAAATGTCGTGGGATTTACTCTCCCAACACGCGACCGGTGGGTGGAAATAACCAATCGGTTAAACCTTACCTTTTTGGTTCTTTCGGTAAAGTCACGTAGGTATAAAATAAATCACAACGTTTGTGTTGCACCCGTGACAGACGCTTGTGTTGCGATCGAAACGTCGTGATTTATTTTATTTTCTACCCACGTGACTTTACCGAAAGAACCAAAGAGTATGGATTCCTGCAGTCACGAAAGCTTCAAATCATAATTTCCCCATCAACATGTTTGTGCTTTGTGTCATTCAGAAATCGTAAATAATGTAAAATAATAAAAAATCATAAAATAAAAAATATTTTTTTTGTTTTATTTTTATTACTTTATTATAATAAAATTATTTTATTAAGTTTTATTTTTATTATTTTATTATTTCCATTCTACGTGACTTTACCGAAAGAACCAAGAAGATGAATCCCTGCAGTCACGAAAGCTTTAAATCGAAATTTAAACCTTACCTGTCAGCTGTATCGGGTGGCGGCAGGTTTATTGACGCATTTATACTTCAACGGATGGGGATGGTTCAGTGTTGTATTTGTATGCGTTTGGGTGATTTGTTCACCTTTATTGTACTGTGCACTCCTATTGTTTCTTGTTGTAACGTTCTTACCCCGTGCCCCGACCCGGACATCTGTGAAAAAGAGCTTCATAGCTCATCGGATTCCTCCAGTAAGACGTCTTCCATGACCGCGGGGGGGAGGGGGGGTGGCTTGAACGTACTCGATCGCACAGGGCATTGTGGGCCGTGTGAAACGAACTCGTGGGCCTCTTGTGGCCCATGGGACATGACGTAGTGTGAAAAAAAAAATCACCTTCATCGTGAAAAAAATCACCGTTTATCGTGAAAAAAATCACCGTTAATCGTGAAAAAAATCACCGTTTATCGTGAAAAAAATCACCTTCATCGTGAAAAAAATCACCGTTTATCGTGAAAAAAATCACCGTTTATCGTGAAAAAAATCACCGTTAATCGTGAAAAAAATCACCGTTTATCGTGAAAAAAATCACCTTCATCGTGAAAAAAATCACCGTTTATCGTGAAAAAAATCACCGTTTATCGTGAAAAAAATCACCTTTATCGTGAAAAAAATCACCGTTTATCGTGAAAAAAATCACCTTCATCGTGAAAAAAATCACCGTTTATCGTGAAAAAAATCACCGTTTATCGTGAAAAAAATCACCTTTATCGTGAAAAAAATCACCGTTTATCGTGAAAAAAATCACCTTCATCGTTAAAAAAATCACCTTCATCGTGAACAAAAATCACCTTCATCGTTAAAAAAATCACCTTCATCGTGAAAAAAATCACCTTTATCGTGAAAAAAATCACCTTCATCGTGAACAAAAATCACTGTTTATCGTGAAAAAACCACCGCTTATCGTGAATAACATCGGTCGCGAGAGCCTACGACGCGCCAAACCGATGGTGGTAACCAGTCGTGCCGCGCCAACTCATCACCCCCCCACCCCCCCCCCCCCCCCGCCAACCTGCAGGTGCCCGCCAGCCATCGTCTTGAAGTCGAAGACGATCGCTTTGTCGTCCGCAGCCATCAAGGCCAGGGAAGCGGCCGCCGCGGAGGAGAGAACGGGCGACGCCGGCGGCGGGGGGCTGCCGCCGCCGCTGCCGCCGCCACCACCACCGCCTCCGTGGCCTCCGTGGCCCCCGTGTCCCCGGGCCCCCCGCTGGCTGTCTCCCCAGCACGCCGCCGCCCGGCCAGCGCGGGCCGAGAGCCGGTGCGCCATCGCGGGGCGGGGTCACACGCCGGACCCTCCACCCCAGAAGCGAACACGCGCGACCCTGGAGGGGAGGCAGGGAGGGTGGTGGTGGTGGGGGGGGGAGGGTAGGGGGGGGCAGCACGTTCAAGTTCAAGTTCATTTATTAGGTATAGCCCCGTGAGCCATTCGGCTCTTGAATCGGGTGCAACCGCAACAAACAAAAAAATTAACAAAAAAACATCTTAAAGTGAATATGTGACCGAGTGCAAACAGATAATCCAAGAAAAGACAGCAAAATATTGCAGGAAAAAACACCGTACACCAACGCAGTGTGCAAGAATCCAAGTGAGGGCAGCAAGTCAGGGCGGCGAGAGGGCAGCATGGTGGGCAGCTTCGAGGCCTCTCTACAAAACTCTGGCCCCGAGACTTCATCTCCCGTGGCTCGTGGGCCAGATAAGGCCGGCGAGTTAATTTCGTACGGCCCATGGGCCAGATGAAGTCTTCTACTTCATCATGTAACATGGTCTATGGGCCAGATGAAGTCCACTACTTCATCATGTAACATGGTCTATGGGCCAGATGAAGTCCACTACTTCATCATGTAACATGGTCTATGGGCCAGATGAAGTCCTCTACTTCATCATGTAACATGGTCTATGGGCCAGATGAAGTCCACTACTTCATCATGTAACATGGTCTATGGGCCAGATGAAGTCCACTACTTCATCATGTAACATGGTCTATGGGCCAGATGAAGTCCACTACTTCATCATGTAACATGGTCTATGGGCCAGATGAAGTCCTCTACTTCATCATGTAACATGGTCTATGGGCCAGATGAAGTCTTCTACTTCATCATGTAACATGGTCTATGGGCCAGATGAAGTCCACTACTTCATCATGTAACATGGTCTATGGGCCAGATGAAGTCCACTACTTCATCATGTAACATGGTCTATGGGCCAGATGAAGTCCACTACTTCATCATGTAACATGGTCTATGGGCCAGATGAAGTCCTCTACTTCATCATGTAACATGGTCTATGGGCCAGATGAAGTCTTCTACTTCATCATGTAACATGGTCTATGGGCCAGATGAAGTCCACTACTTCATCATGTAACATGGTCTATGGGCCAGATGAAGTCCACTACTTCATCATGTAACATGGTCTATGGGCCAGATGAAGTCCTCTACTTCATCATGTAACATGGTCTATGGGCCAGATGAAGTCCACTACTTCATCATGTAACATGGTCTATGGGCCAGATGAAGTCCTCTACTTCATCATGTAACATGGTCTATGGGCCAGATGAAGTCTTCTACTTCATCATGTAACATGGTCTATGGGCCAGATGAAGTCCACTACTTCATCATGTAACATGGTCTATGGGCCAGATGAAGTCCTCTACTTCATCATGTAACATGGTCTATGGGCCAGATGAAGTCTTCTACTTCATCATGTAACATGGTCTATGGGCCAGATGAAGTCCTCTACTTCATCATGTAACATGGTCTATGGGCCAGATGAAGTCTTCTACTTCATCATGTAACATGGTCTATGGGCCAGATGAAGTCCACTACTTCATCATGTAACATGGTCTATGGGCCAGATGAAGTCCACTACTTCATCATGTAACATGGTCTATGGGCCAGATGAAGTCCACTACTTCATCATGTAACATGGTCTATGGGCCAGATGAAGTCCTCTACTTCATCATGTAACATGGTCTATGGGCCAGATGAAGTCTTCTACTTCATCATGTAACATGGTCTATGGGCCAGATGAAGTCCACTACTTCATCATGTAACATGGTCTATGGGCCAGATGAAGTCCACTACTTCATCATGTAACATGGTCTATGGGCCAGATGAAGTCCTCTACTTCATCATGTAACATGGTCTATGGGCCAGATGAAGTCCACTACTTCATCATGTAACATGGTCTATGGGCCAGATGAAGTCCTCTACTTCATCATGTAACATGGTCTATGGGCCAGATGAAGTCTTCTACTTCATCATGTAACATGGTCTATGGGCCAGATGAAGTCCTCTACTTCATCATGTAACATGGTCTATGGGCCAGATGAAGTCCTCTACTTCATCATGTAACATGGTCTATGGGCCAGATGAAGTCCTCTACTTCATCATGTAACATGGTCTATGGGCCAGATGAAGTCCTCTACTTCATCATGTAACATGGTCTATGGGCCAGATGAAGTCCTCTACTTCATCATGTAACATGGTCTATGGGCCAGATGAAGTCCACTACTTCATCATGTAACATGGTCTATGGACCAGATGAAGTCCACTACTTCATCATGTAACATGGTCTATGGGCCAGATAAGGCCCATGACTTAATTTCATACAGCCCATGGGCTAGATAAAGCCCACTACTTAATTTCATACAGCCCATGGGCTAGATAAGGCCCACTACTTCATTTCACATGGCAATCGGGCCAGATACGGCCAATTAATTCATTGCACATGGCCCATGGGCCATACAAGGCCCACAAGTTCATTTCACACGGCCCACAACGCCCCGCGCAATCCGAGAACGGTCAAACCACCCCCCGCAGTTGTGGAAGGCGTGGAGAGGCCCTCACCCAGCAGTGGATAGACCAAGGGGCTGTGCGTGTGCAGCGTCGTGGAAAGACACACGTACACGTCCATTAAGAGGTGTACTGCCGCATGCAGCGGCCTTGGATCAAACACAAACTCCCACCACCAGGCAGCCACCACCAAGCTCAAGAAGCATTAACTTATAATCCTTGACATTTGATTGGACGCGTTGCACATGCGCAAGTGGGACTGTGAATATGAGAATCAGATAGGCAATGCCGAGCCGCTGCCACCGCTGGCTGCGATCAAGGATTCAAGTCACGGTTTGTCGGCTGCCCTTGGTTAGAACGGGGTAACTACAGGTGGAGCGAGCTTATGAAGGTCTCAGCCAGGTCACCGTTGACTCGGACAGAGAGCCGTAGTTTTCGCGAAGGCACATAGACTGACGTGGAGCAGAGGTCGGGTATCGGGTAGGGTACGGGTACCCGTTTGCGACCCTGGTGCGGCCGGGTACGGGTAAGGGTAAGGAATCAAAACCCGTTTGCGACCTCTGACATGGAGACCCACGCACTCATGCGGAGACCCACAGAGACCCACAGAGACACACAGAGACCCACAGAGACCCACAGAGACACACAGAGACCCACAGAGACACAGAGACCCACAGAGACACACAGAGACCCACAGAGACACACAGAGACCCACAGAGACCCACAGAGACCCACACACTCATGCGGAGACCCACAGAGACACACAGAGACCCACAGAGACCCACAGAGACACACAGAGACCCACGCACTCATGCGGAGACCCACAGAGACCCACAGAGACCCACAGAGACACACAGAGACACACAGAGACACACAGAGACCCACACACTCATGCGGAGACACACAGAGACCCACAGAGACCCACAGAGACACACAGAGACCCACAGAGACACACAGAGACCCACAGAGACACACAGAGACACACAGAGACCCTCAGAGACCCACGCACTCATGCGGAGACCCACAGAGACCCACAGAGACCCACAGAGACCCACAGAGACACACAGAGACCCACACACTCATGCGGAGACACACAGAGACCCACAGAGACCCACAGAGACACACAGAGACCCACAGAGACCCACAGAGACCCACACACTCATGCGGAGACCCACAGAGACACACAGAGACACACAGAGACCCACAGAGACACACAGAGACCCACAGAGACACACAGAGACACACAGAGACACACAGAGACCCACGCACTCATGCGGAGACCCACAGAGACACACAGAGACCCACACACTCATGCGGAGACACACAGAGACCCACAGAGACACACAGAGACCCACAGAGACACACAGAGACCCACAGAGACCCACAGAGACACACAGAGACACACAGAGACCCACAGAGACCCACACACTCATGCGGAGACCCACAGAGACCCACAGAGACACACAGAGACCCACACACTCATGCGGAGACCCACAGAGACCCACAGAGACCCACAGAGACCCACAGAGACCCACAGAGACACACAGAGACACACAGAGACCCACAGAGACACACAGAGACCCACAGAGACCCACACACTCACACGGAGATCCGCAGAACCACACGGGCAAAGTTGTGATTAAAACTGGGTTTTTCGATGCAGTGAGTTAATTGTCGCAGCCGAATCACCAATGACTGACTTCAGGCAATGGACCCGCCAAAATTAAATTTGGCCCCGCAACTGAATTTGGCTCATTTCCAGCGCGCGAATTAAAAATATCGGCGCGACCATTCACTTGACGGTCAGAGTGAGTGGGGCAGTGCCGCCCTCCACTGTGTGTGTGAACCAGAGGTCACGTCGTGAAGGAGGAGGAGTGGCTTGAGAGGTGGCTCTGCAATATCCGCTTCCGTGGGCCGCTCTCGAAACCGCGATGGGCTTTGCACCGCTCCGCGAGATTTACCAACGGAATCTTCGTCCGATTAAAAGCGGGGACCGGCAAAGAAAATGACGTTCAACACGACGGCTTTCGCGACCAATATCATCCATAATGTAGGTTTTGTTGGGTTAGATCACGTAAATATAGATACATAATTTAACCAGCCACCACCCGACACAGCTAATCAGTAAGGTTTGTCACGTGGCTCTCCAACACACCGGTGTGCTGTACTCGTAACCAACTGGCGTGCCGCCCTGTTTACGTGACAAACTTAACGAAAAAACTTTTTTGACAATTTTAAAAATTTCGATTGAAAGCTTTCGTGACTGCAGGGATTCATCTTCTTGGTTCTTTCGGTAAAGTCACGTAGAAGGGAAATAATAAAATAATAATAATAATTTAACATTATAAAATACAATTCTCACGACGTTTCGGCCACAACGCAAGCAGCCATCCTCAGGTGAAGAACAGGTCTGTCGGACAGCGTCTGAATGAAACACCACCAAGCTTGGCAGCGTATATTTAAGCTGGGTAAAAAGGTGTCCTCCCCTAACCCAGCTTAAATATACGCTGCCAAGCTTGGTGGTGTTCATTCAAACGCTGTCTTTCCGACAGACTTGTTCTTCACCTGAGGACGGCTGCTTGCGTTGTGGCCGAAACGTCGTGAGAATTGTATTTTATTATGTTTCATTTCCCTTCCACGTGACTTTACCGAAAGAACCAAGAAGATGAATTTTTAAAACGTGCGCATTAACAACCCACGCTGGCGGTGTCTGAACATCCCAACAAAGAGCGGACTTTTTCACCGCCGTGTAAATGGCGACTCGTACGAGTCTCAACGACGACGCGGGCCTCACGTCTACAGTCCGGCCCGCTGAGAAAAACTAAACTAAACTATAGTTTCACTTCTGGCCTACCGATTTAACGGGGAGGAGGACGCGCGCGATTCGTGCTGTGGGGGCGGTTGGGTTTTGACGGAGCTTAAAAATGTAAGCCCGTCCGGTCCCGAGGCTTTTAAAGTTTGGAGGAAACGCCGCCTCCCGCCGTCGACGGGGCCAACCACCCCATCAGCAGAAAGTGTGAACTTCTTAACGGTTCGAATAGGCTGCACCGGAACGCACGCAAGCCAACGGGCTCCCGCCCCTTACCGAAACCTCCCGTCCCCGCCACCACCACCGCCCCCCCCCCACCAGCCCGGCGATGGGGTGGTCGCGGCCGGGCACGCACGGAAGGAAGGGGTGCCGGGTAGGTTTAAAGAGCACCCCACCCACCCCCCGCTCCCGGCGGGTCGCCCCGCGCGCGCAAGTTTGCCCCGACGAGTTTATAGGTCGCGAAGTTTTCCGCGACCAGCGCAGAGACACAAACGCGACAACAGCAGAGACACAGAGACAACACGAGCAGAGTGGAACCCAGGTGCATTGTGGCTCTATTTCCCAGGTCTACGATGCGTGCCCTTGCCAGCTCGCACGGAACACGGCGTGGTGAAGTATGGTCGAAACAACCCCCGCTACCCGCACGCACACGGGGAGGCGCTCATCCAGCAGTGGATTGACACAAGGGCCCGTATAGGTGCGATGATCCGCAAGCCAGCCACGAATGTGGTGGCATGTTATCGATTACCATACTAACGCTGGATTTCATTCTCAACTTGCGGCGTGCAGTTTTTTTGCGTTACCAGAATTTCGGCCGCCTCATCTTAGCCCCTGCCTACGAAACAAATCTGGGCTCAGCCGCACGTAGGGCGTGTGTAGGCATACAGAGTAAAACACCGCGTTATGTCGCTATTTGATCACTCGTAACCGGGGCTAATTCGATAGGGCTGCGCTTTCGGCTTGCACGGCGCATTCGTAATCCGAATTTCCGTACCGAACGGTCCAATTTCGGCATTAACGTGTGGAGCGGCTAGGCCCAAGCCGCGTTCTACCAGCATTGAAGCCCCCAGTGCAGTGCCTTCACCGGCCTCTGGATATTATTCTGCAGACACCGCTGTCAGCGGTGAAGTGCCCCACATCAATTCTAGATTTGAAGATTTCGCGACTGCAAGGATTCATATTCTTAGGTTTTTTTCGGTAAAGATGTACTTGATACAGCTATCGTGCTGTGACGGTTCCACCTGAAGACGGAAGCTTGTGTTGCCTCCGAAACGTCGTGATTTTTATTTTATTTTTATTTTACTTTTATTAATTTTAATTTTTATCAACGTGACTTTACCGAAAAAGAATATGCCCCACATCAGCTGATGTCGCCGGACGGCGCGTAACGTGGTGTACAGGCGTCGAGTAACGTGGCCTTTAAGTGAAACATTTATTAAGTGAAACACGTGAAGTGTAAGTTAGTGTCATTAGGTGTTTAAGTGATAATTTAGTGACAAAGTGAACAGAGTACAGTAAGTGCATATTAAGTGCATTAAGCACTCCTCCACAACCTCCGTCACCTTCCACATGGAACCTACCACATCCTCCTCCTTCGCCTGGAGTGCTGATTACCGTCGGTAAATGTTGCTTTTGTGGAAACTTATTTCGGGAAAAAATGTATTGGGGCAGGAGGCACTAGGGAAGTCCCATTGTACATCGCTCAGAATATTGGACAATTCGGCAAGGCCAGAGCCCCATATGTGTCGAACAAACAAGGGTTCAATTTAGATTTAAAGCTTTCGTGACTGCAGGGATTCATCTTCTTGGTTCTTTCGGTAAAGTCACGTAGAAGGGAAATAATACATGAATAAAAATAAAACATGTCCTCAGGACGGCGGCTTGCGTTGTAGCCGAAACGTCGTGAGAATTTTTTTATTATGTTTTATTTTTATTATTTTATTATTTCCCTTCTACATGACTTTGCCGAAAGAACCAAGAAGTAAAAAACAAGGGTTCACTCAGTTCAACAAGTGGTAGGCTTTCGCCACCAATATCATCCACAATAGATGTTTTACGGGTTAGATCGCGTAAATATATAAATGTGTCGTTGAACCCGCCACCACCCGACACAGCCAACTAGTAAGGTTTGTCGCATAAACGGAATGTGCCAACTCGTTACTAGTACAACACTAGTGTATAGTGTAATGTAAAGTAGTGTAGTGTATAGCAGTGTAGTGTATAGTATTGTATAGTGTAGTGTATAGTAGTGTAGTGTATAGTAGTGTATAGTAGTGTAGTGTATAGTGTAGTGTATAGTAGTGTAGTGTATAGTGTAGTGTATAGTAGTGTAGTGTATAGTAGTGTAGTGTATAGTGTAGTGTATAGTGTAGTGTATAGTGTAGTGTATAGTGTATAGTAGTGTAGTGTATAGTGTAGTGTGTAGTGTATAGTATTGTAGTGTATAGTGTAGTGTATAGTGTATAGTATTGTAGTGTATAGTGTAGTGTATAGTGTAGTGTATAGTGTAGTGTATAGTGTAGTGTATAGTATCGTGTATAGTGAAGTGTATAGTAGTGTAGTGTATAGTAGTGTAGTGTATAGTAGTGTAGTGTATAGTAGTGTAGTGTATAGTATCGTGTATAGTGTAGTGTATAGTAGTGTAGTGTATAGTATAGTAGTGTATAGTATCGTGTATAGTAGTGTATAGTAGTGTAGTGTATAGTAGTGTAGTGTATAGTAGAGTAGTGTATAGTATAGTGTAGTGTATAGTGTAGTGTATAGTGTAGTATACTAATACAGCACACCTCCGTGTTGGAGAGCCAAGCCACAACATTTACAATCTGAGCACGACCTTTCGCCAATAATTACAACCAGCGTCATCAGGCGACAGCCAGATTTGTGGAGAAGTCCACCTGTTTCACTGTATGGTTTTAAGGGGGGGGGGGGGCATGAAGGGGGATCAACAATTATTTGAAAGCGGCAGGATCAACTGTTTACCCCCACAGAGGGAAGTGGGGGTCCCACTTTCTCGAACTTTTTCCTCTCAGGCCTTCTGAAAGGATCTTTTGTAATTTAGTTGACGGACAAATCCGAGCTTGTATAATAGCATACAGTGTACAGAGCGTTGAGATGTTTCATTGTCAAAATTGCGCATTATAAAATAACGAGCTTTACTACAGCGGCTTCGCCCGAGACTTGGATTCTTGTCTTGGATTAATACACGGCCTACGCGGAGGGTTGGAGGGGGGATGTGTGACATCAGCGGGCACACTGCGGGTGACATCACAGATGTGACGCTGTGCCAAATATATCCATTATTGCCCCCCCTCCCAAAATACAAAAGTCTATTTTTATATGTTTTGCATTGTGTACAGTCTGGAAGCTACTCACATGCCAAATTTCAAGTTTGTTGCATGTTGGGAAGTATGCTAAACATTTCCAACAGACACACATATTCACAAATTTCCCTTTTTTTATATATATAGAAAGAAAATATTATTATGGTGGTGGTGTGAGCGTGGTAGTTCTCTTTTGTAATATATCTCGTGTGTGCTAGAGAGTGACTCCTGACTTCTTACGAACGAGTTGGGTTCCAGAGGTCTACGTGTAAAACTTCCAGAGGTCTGTTCGTAAGTCGATTTGTTCGCAAGTCCAACTTTACGGCTGTCGATTACAAACATGTTGTAAGGCGTGTGCACATAAACACGGGGGAATGGTTTTAAAAGCTGTATATCCTGTAAGGTGTAGATGCCACTGGTTCTTTATGTTCTGCCGATGTAGATGTCACTGCTTCTTCTTCAGGTTCTGCATATATAGATATGCCACTGGTTCTTCACATTTCACAGATGTAGGCACCATTGGTTCTTCATGTTCTGTAGATGCAGATGCCACTGGTTCTTCACGTTCTGCAGATGTAGATGCCACTGGTTATTCACGTTCTGCAGATGTAGATGCCACTGTTTCTTCACGTTCTGCAGATGTAGATGCCACTGGTTCTTCACATTCCAAAGATGTAGACGCCACTGGTTCTTCATGTTCTGCAGATGTAGATGTCATTGGTTCTTCACGTTCCGCAGATGTAGATGCCACTGAATCTTCATGGTCTGCAGATGTAGATGCCACTGGTTCTTCACATTCCAAAGATGTAGACACCACTGGTTCTTCACGTTCTGCAGATGTAGATGTCATTGGTTCTTCACATTCTGCAGATGTAGATGCCACTGGTTCTTCACGTTCTGCAGATGTAGATGCCACTGGTTATTCACGTTCTGCATATGTAGATGCCACTGGTTATTCACGTTCTGCAGATGTAGATGCCACTGGTTCATCACGTTCTGCAGATGTAGATGCCACTGGTTCTTCACATTCCACAGATGTAGACGCCACTGGTTCTTCATGTTCTGCAGATGTAGATGTCACTGGTTCTTCACGTTCTGCAGATGTAGATGTCACTGGTTCTTCACGTTCTGAAGATGTAGAAGCCACTGGTTCTTCATGTTCTGCAGATGTAGATGCCACCGGTTATTCACGTTCTGCAGATGTAGATGCCACTGTTTCTTCACGTTCTGCAGATGTAGATGCCACTGGTTCTTCACGTTCTGCAGATGCAGATGCCATTGGTTATTCACGTTCTGCAGATGTAGATGCCACTGGTTCTTCACGTTCTGCAGATGTAGATGCCACTGGTTCTTCACGTTCTGCATATGTAGATGCCACTGGTTCTTCACATTCCACAGATGTAAACGCCACTGGTTCTTCACATTCCACAGATGTAGACACCACTGGTTCTTCACGTTCTGCAGATGTAGATGTCAATGGTTCTTCACGTTCTGCAGATGCAGATGCCACTGGTTATTCACGTTCTGCAGATGTAGATGCCACTGGTTCTTCACGTTCTGCAGATGTAGATGCCACTGGTTCTTCACATTCCACAGATGTAGTCGCCACTGGTTCTTCATGTTCTGCAGATGTAGATGTCACTGGTTCTTCACGTTCTGCAGATGTAGATGTCACTGGTTCTTCACGTTCTGCAGATGTAGATGCCACTGGTTCTTCACGTTCTGCAGATGTAGATGCCACTGGTTATTCACGTTCTGCAGATATAGATGCCACTGGTTCGTCGCATTCTGCAGATGTAGATTCCACTGGTTCTTCACATTCCACAGATGTAGACGCCACTGGTTCTTCATGTTCTGCAGATGTAGATGCCACTGGTTCTTCACATTTCACAGATGTAGACGACACTGGTTCTTCATATGTAGATGCCACTGGTTCTTCACGTTCTGCAGATGGAGATGCCACTGGTTCTTAATGTTCTGCAGTTGTAGATGCCACTGGTTCTTCACATTCCACAGATGTAGACGCCACTGGTTCTTCATGTTCTGCAGATGTAGATGCCACCACCGCCATCTATTGCGCGGCGGTTGAACTTACGATTCTCGGTCCGGACATGCAACTGGACATACCGACAGGTTTGTTCGTATCTCTGAAACCTCTTAAGTTGAACGTTCGTAAGTAGAGGAGTCCCTGTATTTTCACACTTAGCAATCGTGGCCGTTGCATCACTCCTGTAATAACATCGTCGTCAGTCGTGGTATATCCGCTGCTGGGTGAAAGCATCGCCTTTAAATGTATTTCCTGTTTAAAGCGCTATCAAATGAAAACAAACCGCAATGTTACATTATTTACGATTTCTGAATGACACAAAGCACAAACATGTTGATGGCGAAATTATGATTTGAAGCTTTCGTGACTACAGGAATCCATACTCTTTGGTTCTTTCGGTAAAGTCACGTGGGTAGAAAATAAAATAAATCACGACGTTTCGATCGCAACACAAGCGTCTGTCATGGGCGCAACACAAACGTTGTGATTTATTTTATACCTACGTGACTTTACCGAAAGAAACAAACATTGTTTATGGGGCACTGAAAAATCGACATTTTTGGGGTCGTTAAAATAAAAAAACTCGGATTTTCTGATTTCTCCTTTTGTTTGTCCTAAAAGCTGCCTATGTACCAAATTTCAGATTTCTTCGACGTTGTCGGGAAGTACCCGGCAGGTTTTTGAGACATACATACCCACAGATTCAGGTGTTTATTTACATCGAAGATATTGTTGTGACGTACGTTGGTTTTCACTTCAGCCGCTACTATTATTGCATCACTATCGTAGTAATCGCTATACGTTCGCGTAATTAAATGTACACCTCCTCTTGCAAACGTGGTACCGCTATTACCATGTGTTATATTACACGCGGCCCTTGGTCAATGCACTGCTCGCCGTGGCCTCCACCCTTTGCCGTGCGCAGGTTGGCGACGGCACAGAGCGTGGATGCGGGGAGCGTAGTTGTTGTTGTTTGACCTGCATCCCACTGGGATGTTTGCACACAGCGTTGGTGTACACGGTGTTTTTTCTGCAATATTTAGCTGTCTTTTCTTGGATTTTCTGTTTGCACTTAGTCACATATTCACTTTAAGATGTTTTTTGTTCGTGTTTTAGTTTTTTTGTTTGTTACGGTTGCACCCGATTCAAGAGCCGAATGGCTCACAGGGCTATACCTAATAAATGAACTTGAACTTGAGGTTCTTTTGTTTCAGGCACTCTTCTCTCGCTTCTGCTCCCACGATTACTGCGGTACATCTTTCGTCATCACGAGCGGCTGTTATCAACGACAATGCTCGTCGCCAAATCACCGAAACAGCGGCGGGATCTCGTCGGATCTCGTAAGCTCAGCGGGGTTTCCGAGCCTCTGTGGATAGCGAGTTCCCAAACGCCGTGCGTAAACAGGTTGTTGTCGTTACAGGCAGGCCAAGGTGGGGGCGACGGTATATAAAAGCAACAAAAGGTGCCCGACGTCAAATCCAACCCAACGTTGGAACTGCACCCGCCGTCACACGCCTCGCGAAGCCCGCCTTTCGCCAACCCGCAGCGGCCAGAGTGGTGAAGTATGGTCAGGTAACACCCATTACCTTGTGCGGCGCGGGGAAGGCCCCTCGTCCGGCAATGGACCGGCAAAAGCGGCCGTCGCCACGCGCGTTGATAATAATACTACTCACATTCCGATTTAAAGCTTTCGTGACTGCAGGGATTCATCTTCTTGGTTCTTTCGGTAAAGTCACGTAGAAGGAAAATAATAAAAATAAAACATAATAAAAATAATTCTCACGACGTTTCGGCCACAACGCAAGCAGCCGTCCTCAGGTGAAGAACAGGTCTGTCGAGAAGACAGCGTCTGACTCTGTCTTCTCGACAGACCTGTTCTTCCCGACAGACCTGTTCTTCACCTGAGGACGGCTGCTTGCGTTGTGGCCGAAACGTCGTGAGAATTATTTTATTATGTTTTATTTTTATTATTTTATTATTTACATTCTACGTGACTTTACCGAAAGAACCAAGAAGACTACTCACATCATTATTATCGTAATAATAAAGCGGACACACACAATGACAAAGATTCTCCCCTATAGCCGGAATAGGCTGTTGGGGCCAAGTGCTGTTCGCGAGCACCTCTAAAGGCCGGCAAACGGCACACGAGGGGGTGTGGGTGGCCGGCACCACACCCGTTTACACTGCACCGGGTACGCATTTGAGGCCGAGTCGACCTAGGGGAGGCCCAGGACCGGTTCAGACAATCGTTGACCAGCGTTGCCCGTGAACGGGAATCGAACTCGTGCCGCCGGGTTGACAAGGCGGCGCGCTAACCGCTACGCTGTAAAAATAGTAACATTATTATAATAAAGCGGACACGCGCACAAACCAGAACTTAATTTCTCACTGAATATTTTCCGGGTCGCCGGTACGCCGCGGATTAGGCGGCACGTGACGATTCGTAGCCACAGCCAAAGCGAGGAGGAGTATACTCGACGCGATATGCCGGGGTGTGGAAAATATTTAAATTCTTGTTGCGGATCGCTGGCCGAGATGAGACTCCGACTCGAATGAATCCCAGTGCACAGCTTAGGAACGCCGCTCACACATCACCACAACCCCGAACTGACCGGCGTGGTGAGGTATGGCCAAACATTTCGATTTAAAACTTTCGTGACTGCAGGGATTCATCTTATTGGTTCTTTCGGTAAAGTCACGTAGAAGGGAAATAATAAAATAATAAAAATAAAACATTATAAAATTATTCTCACGACGTTTCGGCCACAACGCAAGCAGCCGTCCTCAGGTGAAGAACAGGTCTGTCGGGAAGACAGCGTCTGAATGGCCAAACAACCCACGTGACCAACACAGCCCCCCTACCCACCGCCCCCCACCCTGCATCCAGCAATGGATTACCCGGCTGATGCTGTCGAGAAATCAATGAATTAATAAATACACCTTCGGTAAATCCACTGCTGGATATGGGCTTGCCGACACCATGCGGGTGGGAATGGTTTGACCGGGCTTTAAACCGATGGGCAGTCCGGTTCAGCGAAAGCAGGGAGCGCAGCAGCAGACGCGACAGCGCAGAAGTGCAGTACAACAATGTTGGCGCCAAGAAGGCAGGCAAACACGCCTGTGTTGGTACATGGAACTGCCGGCAACAATCAACGGCCACAACGGTAGTCGTGTTTAGTCGCGATATCGTTCCATCACCTCTCGTCTGTGTCACCACAACCACCCTCACAACCTGCTAACCCTCACCACAACACCTCACCCTCACCACAACACATACTAACCCTCACGACAACACCTACTAACCCTCAGCCCAACTCCTGCTAACCCTCACCACAACACCTCACCCTCACCACAACACATACTAACCCTCACGACAACACCTACTAACCCTCAGCCCAACTCCTGCTAACCCTCACCACAACACCTCACCCTCACCACAACACCTAACCATCACAACACCTGCTAACACTCACCACAACACCTAACCCTCATCACAACACCTACTAACCCTCACCACAACACCTCACCCTCACCACAACACCTGCTAACCCTCACACTTGCTCACCCTCACCGCAACACCTAACTCACCACAACTCCTGCTAGCCCTCACACTTGCTAACCCTCAAACTTGCCAACCCTCACCACAACACCTAACCCTCACCACAACTCCTGCGAACCCTCACCACAACACCTCACCCTCACCACAACACCTCACCCTCACCACAACACCTACTAACCCTCACCACAACACCTCACCCTCACCACAACACCTGCTAGCCCTCACACCTGTTAACACTCACCACAACACCTCACCCTCACCACAACACCTCACCCTCACCACAACACCTCACCCTCACCACAACACCTCACCCTCACCACAACACCTCACCCTCACCACAACACCTAACCCTCACCACAACACCTCACCCTCACCACAACACCTAACCCTCACCACAACACCTAACCCTCACCACAACACCTCACCCTCACCACAACACCTCACCCTCACCACAACACCTCACCCTCACCACAACACCTCACCCTCACCACAACACCTAACCCTCACCACAACACCTAACCCTCACCACAACACCTCACCCTCACCACAACACCTCACCCTCACCACAACACCTAACCCTCACCACACACCCACCCCCCACACACCCACCCCACCACACCCTCACCCTCACCACAACACCTCACCCTCACCACAACACCTCACCCCCACCACCACACCCACCCACACCACCACACCCCACCCCACCCACACCCACCACCCACCCCCCCACCCACACCCACCCCACCACACACCTCACCCCACCACAACACCTCACCCCACCACACCCACCACACCTCACCACAACACCTCACCCTCACCACAACACCTCACCCTCACCACAACACCTCACCCTCACCACAACACCTCACCCTCACCACAACACCTCACCCTCACCACAACACCTCACCCTCACCACAACACCTCACCCTCACCACAACACCTCACCCTCACCACAACACCTCACCACAACACCTCACCCTCACCACAACACCTCACCCTCACCACAACACCTCACCCTCACCACAACACCTCACCCTCACCACAACACCTCACCCTCACCACAACACCTCACCCTCACCACAACACCTCACCCTCACCACAACACCTCACCCTCACCACAACACCTCACCCTCACCACAACACCTCACCCTCACCACAACACCTCACCCTCACCACAACACCTCACCCTCACCACAACACCTCACCCTCACCACAACACCTCACCCTCACCACAACACCTCACCCTCACCACAACACCTCACCCTCACCACAACACCTCACCCTCACCACAACACCTCACCCTCACCACAACACCTCACCCTCACCACAACACCTCACCCTCACCACAACACCTCACCCTCACCACAACACCTCACCCTCACCACAACACCTCACCCTCACCACAACACCTCACCCTCACCACAACACCTCACCCTCACCACAACACCTCACCCTCACCACAACACCTCACCCTCACCACAACACCTCACCCTCACCACAACACCTCACCCTCACCACAACACCTCACCCTCACCACAACACCTCACCCTCACCACAACACCTCACCCTCACCACAACACCTCACCCTCACCACAACACCTCACCCTCACCACAACACCTCACCCTCACCACAACACCTCACCCTCACCACAACACCTCACCCTCACCACAACACCTCACCCTCACCACAACACCTCACCCTCACCACAACACCTCACCCTCACCACAACACCTCACCCTCACCACAACACCTCACCCTCACCACAACACCTCACCCTCACCACAACACCTCACCCTCACCACAACACCTCACCCTCACCACAACACCTCACCCTCACCACAACACCTCACCACAACACCTCACCCTCACCACAACACCTCACCCTCACCACAACACCTCACCCTCACCACAACACCTCACCCTCACCACAACACCTCACCCTCACCACAACACCTCACCCTCACCACAACACCTGCTAGCCCTCACACCTGTTAACACTCACCACAACACCTCACCCTCACCACAACACCTCACCCTCACCACAACACCTCACCCTCACCACAACACCTCACCCTCACCACAACACCTAACCCTCACCACAACACCTCACCCTCACCACAACACCTCACCCTCACCACAACACCTCACCCTCACCACAACACCTAACCCTCACCACAACACCTAACCCTCACCACAACACCTCACCCTCACCACAACACCTCACCCTCACCACAACACCTCACCCTCACCACAACACCTCACCCTCACCACAACACCTAACCCTCACCACAACACCTAACCCTCACCACAACACCTCACCCTCACCACAACACCTCACCCTCACCACAACACCTAACCCTCACCACAACACCTCACCCTCACCACAACACCTCACCCTCACCACAACACCTCACCCTCACCACAACACCTCACCCTCACCACAACACCTCACCCTCACCACAACACCTCACCCTCACCACAACACCTCACCCTCACCACAACACCTCACCCTCACCACAACACCTCACCCTCACCACAACACCTCACCACAACACCTAACCCTCACCACAACACCTCACCCTCACCACAACACCTCACCCTCACCACAACACCTCACCCTCACCACAACACCTCACCCTCACCACAACACCTAACCCTCATCACAACCCCTGCTAGCCCTCACACCTGCTAACACTCACCACAAGACCTAATAACCCTCCCGCCTGCTAACACTCACCACAACTCCTGCTAACACTCACCACAACACCTAACCATCACCACAACACCTGCTAGCCCTCACACCTGCTAACACTCACCACAAGACCTAATAACCCTCCCGCCTGCTAACACTCACCACAACACCTAACCATCACCACAACACCTGCTAGCCCTCACACCTGCTAACACTCACCACAAGACCTAATAACCCTCCCGCCTGCTAACACTCACCACAACACCTAACACTCACCACAACACCTGATAACCCTCACCCCTGCTAACCCTCACCACAACTAACCCTCACCACAACACCTGCTAGCCCTCACCCCCACACCTGCTAACCCTGACCACAACACAACCACCACACACCTCAATCTCACCACACCTAACCCTCACCACACACCTTACCCTCACCACAACACCTAACTCTCACCACAACACAACCACCACCACACCTCACCCTCACCACAACATCACCTGCTAACCCTCACCACAACACAACCACCACACACCTCACTCTCACCACACCTAACCCTCACCACACCCCTCACCCTCACCACAACACCTAACTCTCACCACACCTAACCCTCACCACACCCCTCACCCTCACCACAACACCTAACTCTCACCACACCTAACCCTCACCACACACCTCACCCTCACCACAACACCTAACTCTCACCAAAACACAACCACCACCACACCTCACCCTCACCACAACATCACCTGCTAACTCTCACCACAACCACTCTCACCACAACACAACCACCACACCCCTCACCCTCACCACAACATCACCTGCTAACCCTCACCACAACACAACCACCAGCACACCTCACCCTCACCACAACAACACCTAACTCTCACCACAACACAACCACCACCACACCTCACCCTCACCACAACAACACCTGCTAACTCTCACCACAACCACTCTCACCACAACACAACCACCACACACCTCACCCTCACCACCACACCTGCTAACCCACACCACAACCACTCTCACCACAACATCACCTGCTAACCCACACCACAACCACCCTCACCACAACACAACCACCACACACCTCACCATCACCACAACATCACCTACTAACCCTCACCACAACATCACCTGCTAACCCTCACCACAACACAATCACCACCACAACTCACCCTCACCACAACATCACCTGCTAACTCTCACCACAACACAACCACCACACACCTCACCCTCACCACCACACCTGCTAACCCACACCACAACCACTCTCACCACAACATCACCTGCTAACCCACACCACAACCACCCTCACCACAACACAACCACCACACACCTAACCCTCACCACAACATCACCTACTAACCCTCACCACAACATCACCTGCTAACCCTCACCACAACACAATCACCACGACACCTCACCCTCACCACATCACCTGCTAACTCTCACCACAACACAACCACCACACACCTCACCCTCACCACAACACCTGCTAACCCTAACCACAACACAGCCACCACCACACCTGCTAACCCACACCACAACCACCCTCACCACAACACAACCAGCACCACACCTCACCCTCACCACAACATCACCTGCTAACTCTCACCACAACACAACCACCACACACCTCACCCTCACCACAACACCTGCTAACCCTAACCACAACACAGCCACCACCAATCCTGCTAACCCACACCACAACCACCCTCACCACAACACAACCAGCACCACACCTCACCCTCACCACAACATCACCTGCTAACCCTCACCACAACACAACCACCACACACCTCACTCTCACCACACCTAACCCTCACCACACCCCTCCCCCCCTCACCACAACACCTAACTCTCACCACACCTAACCCTCACCACACACCTCACCCTCACCACAACACCTAACTCTCACCAAAACACAACCACCACCACACCTCACCCTCACCACAACATCACCTGCTAACTCTCACCACAACCACTCTCACCACAACACAACCACCACACCCCTCACCCTCACCACAACATCACCTGCTAACCCTCACCACAACACAACCACCAGCACACCTCACCCTCACCACAACAACACCTAACTCTCACCACAACACAACCACCAGCACACCTCACCCTCACCACAACAACACCTAACTCTCACCACAACACAACCACCACCACACCTCACCCTCACCACAACAACACCTGCTAACTCTCACCACAACCACTCTCACCACAACACAACCACCACACACCTCACCCTCACCACCACACCTGCTAACCCACACCACAACCACTCTCACCACAACATCACCTGCTAACCCACACCACAACCACCCTCACCACAACACAACCACCACACACCTCACCCTCACCACAACATCACCTACTAACCCTCACCACAACATCACCTGCTAACCCTCACCACAACACAATCACCACCACACCTCACCCTCACCACAACATCACCTGCTAACTCTCACCACAACACAACCATCACACACCTCACCCTCACCACAACACCTGCTAATCCTAACCACAACACAGCCACCACCACACCTGCTAACCCACACCACAACCACCCTCACCACAACACAACCAGCACCACACCTCACCCTCACCACAACATCACCTGCTAACCCTCACCACAACACAACCACCACCACACCTGCTAACCCACACCACAACCACCCTCACCACAACACCTGCTAACCAACACCACAACCACCCTCACCACAACCACCCTCACCACAACCACCCTCACCACAAAACCTGCTAACCCACACCACAACCACCCTCACCACAACACCTGCTAACCAACACCACAACCACCCTCACCACAACCACCCTCACCACAACCACCCTCACCACAAAACCTGCTAACCCACACCACAACCACCCTCACCACAACCACCCTCACCACAACCACCCTCACCACAACCACCCTCACCACAAAACCTGCTAACCCACACCACAACCACCCTCACCACAACCACCCTCACCACAACACAACCACCACACACCTCACCACCACACCTGCTAACCCACACCACAACACAACCACTACCACAACCACCCTCACCACAACACAACCAGCACCACCAATAACCACGACATCAGTGGTGGTGGTGGTTGGTGAGCGGCTCCGTCTCCATCTCACCTTGCGGCCCTCATCCCCTTGACTTTAACCACAAAACGACAACTCAACAACAACCACCACCAACACAACAACCACAACAACCACTAACACGACAACCATCACAACAACCACAACAACCGCGACCAACACAACCATCACAACCACCAACATGACAACCACCAACACCAACACGACAACTACCACAACCACCAACACGACAACCATCACAACAACCGCCACCAACACAACCACCACAACAACCACCAACACGACAACCATCACAACACCACAACAACCGCCACCAACTCAACCATCACAACAACCACCAACACAACCATCACAACAACCACCACAACAACCACCAACACGACAACCATCACAACAACCGCCACCAACACAACCATCTCAACAACCACAATAACCACAACAACCACCACCACGGCAACCCATCACAACCACCACAACAACCACCACCAACACAAGCATCACAACCACAACAACCACCACCAACACAACCACCACAACAACCACCACCAACACAAGCATCACAACCACAACAACCACCACCAACACAACCACCACAACAACCACCACAACAACCACCACCAACACAAGCATCACAACCACAACAACCACCACCAACACAACCATCACAACAACCACCACCAACACAACAACAACCACCACCAACACAACCATCTCAACAACCACCACAACAACCACCAACACGACAACAACCACAACAACCACCACCAACACAACAACCACCACCAACACAACAACCACCACCAACACAACCATCTCAACAACTACAACAACCACCAACACAACCATCACAACAACCACAACAACAACCACCACCAACACAACAACCACAACAACAACCACCACCAACACAACCATCACAACCGCCGCCATTGGCCGCGAAGTGACGGTGACGTCACCGCGACGCCCCGTGCCAGGCTGGGTGCACTTTGAGGGCCACGTGCAGAGTCGAGTGCTGACAGGAGGTCACGGGACAGACCCCAGGAGATGCCACGCGGTTGGCTGGCTGAGATGCACTAAACTGTACCACCACCACAACAACAACAACCACCACAACAACCACCACAACCACCACCACAACAACCACCACCACAAACCACCAACAACCATCACCAACAACAACCACCACAACAACAACCACCACAACAACCACAACAACCACCGCAACAACCTCGACAGTGGTGGTGGTGGCAGAGCGGCCCAGTCTCCCCCCCCCCTTTTTTACTTCACAACTCAACAACAAAAGCACCACCAACAACCACAACAACCACCACCACAACCACCACCACAACCACCACCACCACAACAACCACCACAACAACCACCACAACAACCACCACCACCACAACAACCACCACCAACGACGGCCTCAACACATTAAGCGTCCACCACCACCCCCCACCTCGTCCACCTCAAACCAACCCCACTACCCCAACAACAACAACCAACAACAACAACCAACAACAACAACCAACAACAACAACAACCCAAAGCGAGTACCACAACCACGTTAGGGGGTGTGTGGGGGGCTCCATAAGCGGCCCCCCACCCCGCGCCGCCGTCGTCTTTTGCTGCGGCGCAGTCGAGGAAGGGGGTGGGTGGTGTGGGGTGGTGGGTGGGTGGGAGAGGCGAGCAAGCAACACGCAACCTGTTCGCTAGACTTCCTCCTCCTCCTCCTGCCTCACTCCTTCTCGGCCGTCGTCTTCAGCGCGACATCTTCACCATCGTCATCGTCAGCATCACATTCTTCAACCGCTGCTGCTGCTGCCGCTGCCGCCGCCGCTGCTGCTGCTGCTACTGCTGCCCCCAAAGCGACCCCCGCGCGCAATGCGAGACGGGCCAGGGGCATCTCCCGGCGTGCGCCGCGCGAGCGCCGCTTGTCGACTTCCCGTAGGCTCAGAGCGGTGGGGGCGCAGCGCGCGTAGCTCCGCCCACTTCGCCCTCGCCCCACCCCCATCAACCCCCACCCCCATCAACCCCCCCACCCCCACAAGCCCACCCCATCAACCCCCACCCCCATCAACCCCCACCCCCCATCAACCCCCACCCCCCATCAACCCCACCCCCATCAACCCCCCACCCCCCATCAACCCCCACCCCCAACAACCCCCACCCCCATCAACCCCCCCCACCCCCATCAACCCCCACCCCCATCAACCCCCACCCCCATCAACCCCACCCCCCATCAACCCCCCACCCCCCATCAACCCCCACCCCCATCAACCCCCACCCCCATCACCCCCACCCCCATCAACCCCCACCCCCCATCAACCCCCACCCCCATCAACCCCCACCCCCATCAACCCCCACCCCCCATCAACCCCCCACCCCCCATCAACCCCCCCCCCCCCCATCAACCCCCACCCCCATCAACCCCCACCCCCATCAACCACACCCCCCATCAACCCCCACCCCCATCAACCCCCACCCCCCATCAACCCCCACCCCCATCAACCCCCACCCCCATCAACCCCCACCCCCATCACCCCACCCCATCAACCCCACCCCCAAAAAACCATCCCTCCCCATGAACACCACCAACCCCCCCCTCCAAACCCCCCCCCACCAACACCCCCCCCCCAACACCACCCCCACCAACAACCCCCCCAAACCCCCCCCCCCACCCAACCAACACCCCCCCCACCCAACACCCCCCCACCCCCCACCAACCCCCCCCCACCAACCCCCCCACCAACACCCCCCCACCAACACCCCCCCACCAACCCCCCCTCCAAACCCCCCCCCACCACCCCCACCACAACACCCCCCCACCAACCCCCCCCCACCAACACCCCCCCACCAACACCCCCCTCCAAACCCCCCCCCACCAACCCCCCCCCACCAACACCCCCCCACCAACCCCCCCCACCAACCCCCCCCACCAACACCCCCCCACCAACCCCCCCCCACCAACCCCCCCCCCACCAACCCCCCCCACCAACCCCCCCCCACCAGCCCCCCCACCAACACCCCCCCCACCAACCCCCCCCCACCAACCCCCCCCCCACCAACCCCCCCCCACCAACACCCCCCCACCAACCCCCCCCCCACCAACCCCCCCCACCAACACCCCCCACCAACCCCCCCCCCCACCACCCCCCCCCCACCAACACCCCCCCACCAACCCCCCCCCCACCAACCCCCCCCCCACCAGCCCCCCCCACCAACACCCCCCACCAACCCCCCCCCCCCACCAACCCCCCCCCCACCAACCCCCCCCACCACCAACCCCCCCCCCACCAACCCCCCCCACCAACCCCCCCCACCAACCCCCCCCCACCAACCCCCCCCCCACCAACCCCCCCCCCCCACCAACACCCCCCTCCAAACCCCTCCCCACCAACCCCCCCCACCAACACCCCCCTCCAAACCCCCCCCACCAACCCCCCCCACCAACACCCCCCTCCAAACCCCCCCCCACCAACCCCCCAAACCAACACCCCCCCACCACCCCCCCCCACCAAACCCCCCCCCCCACCAAACCCCCCCCCCCCACCAAACCCCCCCCCCCACAAACCCCTCCCCCAGCTACTGTACTTCCGGCAAAACCGAAAGTCAAATCGACTCGACCGGAAGTTGAGTCGCTCGAATCGATTCGACCCTCTCCCCATTAAGTGGGAGGTTGTTTCGGTTTTCCTCGGGAATCGATTCTACGCAGTTAATCGTTAGCGTATCGTGGCTTCAATTCGGCCCATACGTTACCGGTGTAGTTTGGAATCGATTCCCGCGACGTTGATGTTAGCGATTCTGAACCTTAGCCGTTGTCGATTCGTATTACGATATATCGTGATATAGGATAAGTGTAAATATATACTGTAAATGTGTCGTTAAAACCCGCCACCACCCGACACAGCCAACTAGTAAGGATTGTCACGTAAACAGAACGTGGCCAATTCGTCACTAGTACAGCACTAGTGTGTAGTGTATAGTGTAGTGTATAGTGTAGTGTGTAGTGTAGTGTATAGTGTAGCGTGTAGTGTAGTGTATAGTGTAGTGTATAGTGTAGTGTGTAGTAGTGTAGTGTATAGTAGTGTATAGTGTGGTGTATAGTGTAGTGTGTAGTAATGTATAGTGTAGTGTGTAGTGTATAGTGTAGTGTATAGCAGTGTATACTAGTGTAGTGTATAGTAGTGTATAGTGTAGTGTATAGTGTAGTGTATAGTGTAGTGTATTGTAGTGTAGTGTATAGTGTAGTGTATAGTAGTGTAGTGTATAGTTGTAGTGTATAGTGTAGTGTATAGTAGTGTAGTGTATAGTAGTGTAGTGTATAGTGTAGTGTATAGTGTAGTGTATAGTGTAGTGTATAGTGTAGTGTATAGTAGTGTAGTGTATAGTGTAGTGTATAGTAGTGTAGTGTATAGTGTAGTGTATAGTAGTGTATAGTAGTGTATAGTCTATTATATTAGTAGTGGCAAAGGAGGTCTCATAGTGTAAATGCTTACCCCGAGCTCTCAATACTCTGACAGTGCGCTGTCTTTGAGTTGTGCGCCTTTTGGCGTCATCTGGTCCAACACCAATGGAGACTGGGCTCTAAGAAAAGCTGTCTCGGGTGTGGACCAATCAACTTCAAGGACAGTGCATATCATTATCAGAGTTGTTTCTTTTTGTTTGCATTTCGACTGCAAGTGTTGTGGTTATTGCAAACATGATCCCTTGTATAAAGGTGTCAGTTTTGGTGCCAGATAAAAGGGTAAAAACCTACTACTATCTTCTTGGTTCTTTCGGTAAAGTCACGTAGAATGGAAATAATTAAATAATAAGAATACAACATAATAAAAGCCTGAGGTCTGTCATTCAGACGCTGTCTTTCCGACAGACCTGTTCTTCACCTGAGGACGGCTGCTTGCGTTGTGGCCGAAACGTCGTGAGAATTATTTTATTATGTTTTATTTTTATTATTTCATTATTTCCCTTCTACGTGACTTTACCGAAAGAACCAAGAAGATGAATCCCTGCAGTCACGAAAGCTTTTAATCGAAATTCAAGCAGATGTTTTTTGTGTGCTTGAAGCTATTGCTTTTGTTTCGAAATCTTCCATGAACAAATTCGCAATCACAGGAGACAAAGGAGAGCCCATTGCTGCTCCTTCCTTTTGTTTATAGAAGTCACCTTGCCACAAGAAGTAGCTGTTCTTTAGACAGCGTTCAGCTAGTCTTGGGATATCCTTGGCTAAACCTTTGTTCGTGACCAGTGTCGAGTAATTGAATTGACTCGTTGACCGGAACCCTTCGTGAACAGAGAGGTCACAACAAAACTTACGAGAATATCATTAGGGTTAAGCTAAATTTCTTTAATTATCTTTAAGAGATGTTCAGAGTTTTTGATGAATGAAGAGGTCCTACCGATGTAGGGCAGTTTTTGTTTTTTTATTCTTAGGTTTTTTTCGGTAAAGTCACGTAGGTAAAAATTTAAAATTAATAAAAGTAAAATAAAAATAAAATAAAAATCACGATGTTTCGGAGGCAACACAAACTTCCGTCTTCAGGTGGAACCGTCACAGCACGATAGCTGTATCAAGTGAGAGAAATTCCAAGAAACAGTCCTTGTATATATACTGGTTGAGGGTGGGAGGAGCCAAGGTATTTGTTTTGTTACGTAGTGTGCTAATTTGTACGTGGCAGAGCCTATTGTACTAACTATTGGTCTTAATGGGATATCAGGTTTGTGAATTTTTGGTAGCCCATAAAGGTTTTGATGCCCTTGGTTTGATCAGGTATTGCTCTTCCTTGGGAATTGATGACTTGGCAATGATTGCCGTTGTTTTACATTCCAAGGTGCTGGTTGGGTCTCCTTTAATTTGAAGGTAGGTACCTTCACTATGAGACATCTCCTTTACCAGTGGCAAAATATAGTGATAGGCGTCATCTGGTCCAACACCAATGGAGACTAGGCTCTAAGAAAAGCTGTCTTGGGTGTGGACCAATCAACTTCAAGGACAGTGCATATCATTATCATCATCAGAGTTGTTTCTTTTTGTTTGCATTTTGACTGCTTGTGAAGTGGTTATTGCGAACATGACGCCTTGTATAAAGGTGTCAGTTTTTTGTAGGTACCTTCGAGTAAATCTTTGGTTTTATTATCACAGTCCTCGCGGGGCATCACAACAGTCGATCGGCCCTCATCAGCAGCACGAATTTGGATATCTTTATTTGCTCTCAATTCTCATAGGGCTTTTGCTTCACTGAAGGTAATATTTGTTTTTGGCACGTTGCTTTTCTCAATCATTTTGGCAACCCCGTGCCTAGTCATCTCAGCTTGATTATGGGGGAGATTTACACCATTGGAACTTCATTTGCCAGTAAAAAATATGATAATTGTTTTTTTACCCTTCTATCTGGCAACAAAACTGACACCTTTAGATAGAAGGGTAAAAAAACAATCATATTTTTTACTGGCAAATGAGGTTCCAATGGTGTAAATGCTTACCCCGAGCTCTCATACTCTGATGGTGCATTGTCTTTGAGCTGTGCGCCTTTTGGCGTCATCTGGTCCAACCCATGTGAGACTAGGCTCTAAGGAAAGCTGTCTCAGGTGTGGACCAATCAACTTCAAGGACAGTGCACATTATCAGAGTTATGTTTTTTGTTTGCATTATGACTGCAGGTATTGTGGTCTATGTAAACATGACTCCTTGTAAAAAAAGGTGTCAGTTTTGTTGCCAGATAGAAGGGTAAAAAACCAATTTCATATGGGGGAGATGTCTCACTGCTGATTCCACTTCAGCAATGATCTCATCGACAGGGATTGTACGTGGGGCAACAGCAAAGTTACGACCTTTAGACAGGACTGAAACCATATCGCTGTATAATTCAATGTTAGTCATGTTGATAACCGTTTTGTTTATAAAATGTTCATTTTTAGATGAGAGTTGTTTGTTAGTTAGTCTAGCAAATTTGTTAATTTGGGTAGTGTTAGTTTTGTTAAATACATTCGCAGCTGATTGCTGTGTAATTGTGTCGATTATATTCCAGTGATCTGTAGGGACACTGTTACTCGATTTGAAGCTTTCGTGACTGGTTCTTTCGGTAAAGTCACGTAGAAAGAAAATAAATTAAATAACAGAATATGACGTTTCGATTGCAACACAAGCAATCGTCATCAGGTAGAACTAAATTTGAGAGAGAGACAAAACACAGACACGGAGACACACAGACAGACACACAAGCAGAGAGAGACACACAACATAGACACACACAGAGAGAGAGACACAACATAGACACGGAGACACACAGACAGACACACAGAGAGAGACAACACAGAGACGCAGAGAGAGAGAGACACAACATAGACACGGAGACACACAGACAGACACACAGAGAGAGACAACACAGAGACACAGAGAGAGAGAGAGAGAGAGACACAACATAGACACGGAGACACACAGACAGACACACAGAGAGAGACAACACAGAGACACAGAGAGAGAGACACACAACATAGACACGGAGACACACAGACAGACACACAGAGAGAGACAACACAGAGACACAGAGAGAGAGACACACACAACATAGACACGGAGACACACAGACAGACACACAGAGAGAGACAACACAGAGACACAGAGAGAGAGACACACACAACATAGACACGGAGACACAGACAGACACACAGAGAGAAACACAGAGACACAGAGAGAGAGAGACACAACATAGACACGGAGACACACAGACACACAGAGAGAGACAACACAGAGATACAGAGAGAGAGACACACACAACATAGACACGGAGACACACAGACAGACACACAACATAGACAAACAGAGGCCCAATGCCTCTGTGTCGTGGCCTTAAATAGAGAGAGGGGGGGGGAGAGGTGTGGGTCTGCTGGAGCAGATACATTAGCATGTCAATGAGAGAGCTGTGTGGAAATCCACCCCGAGGTGGCAGGGGGTGAGAAAGACCCAACAAGTCTGGTGAATTTTAGAATTGTGTGGAAATCCACCCCGTGGTGGCAGGGGCAGAGAAAGACCCAACAAGTCTGGTGAATTTTAGAATTGTGTGGAAATCCACCCCGTGGTGGCAGGGGCAGAGAAAGACCCAGCAAGACTGATACATTTTAGAGAGAGTTGTGTGGAAATCCACCCCGTGGTGGCAGGGGAAGAGAAAGAGCGAATGGACCTATGAGAGCCTGGCACGGTCTGTTTACTTGACAAACGCCTTACTAATTGGCTGTATCGGGTGGTGGCGGGTTTACCGACACAAAGTTCATATATTCACGCGATCTCTAACCCAACACAAACTCTACGATGGTTTAAACACGTTCCTTCGCAGTGGGCAGGTAGGGACTTGGTTGGACAGCGCATTCGTGCACGACAGACAGACACATAATCCCTGGTGGGCAGTGTGGAACCTGTTGTTCCTACCTGTATAAGTGTAAGTGTATCATGTCGTGCATAGTGTAGTGAGTAGGTTAAACGTTGAGTTTTATAAGGGCACCACGGGGTCACCAGCCCCTCCCCACCCAGCCCCACTCCTCCCAATGCCCCTCCCAGGCCCTCACCACCCTCCCCACCCAGCCCCTCCCCACCCAGCCCCACCCCTCCCAATGCCCCACCCAGCCCCTCACCACCCTACCCACCCAGCCCCTCCCCACCCTCTCCTCCCCACCCAGCCCCTCCCCACCCTCTCCTCCCCACCCAGCCCCTCCCTCCCCACCCAGCCCCTCCCCACCCTCTCCTCCCCACCCAGCCCCTCCCTCCCCACCCAGCCCCTCCCCACCCTCCCCTCCCCACCCTCTCCTCCCCACCCAGCCCCTCCCCACCCTCTCCTCCCCACCCAGCCCCTCCCTCCCCACCCAGCCCCTCCCCACCCTCCCCTCTCCACCCAGCCCCTCCCCACCCAGCCCCTCCCCACCCCACCCAGCCCCTCCCTCCCCACCCAGCCCCTCCCCACCCTCCCCTCCCCACCCTCCCCTCCCAGCCCCTCCCTCCCCACCCAGCCCCTCCCCACCCTCCCCTCTCCACCCAGCCCCTCCCCACCCTCTCCTCCCCACCCAGCCCCTCCATCCCCACCCAGCCCCTCCCTACCCTCCCCTCTCCACCCAGCCCCTCCCCACCCTCCCCTCTCCACCCAGCCCCTCCCCACCCAGCCCCTTCCCAGCCCCTCCCCACCCCACCCAGCCCCTCCCTCCCCACCCAGCCCCTCCCCACCCTCCCCTCTCCACCCAGCCCCTCCCCACCCTCCCCTCCCCACCCAGCCCCTCCCCACCCTCCCCTCCCAGCCCCTCCCTCCCCACCCAGCCCCTCCCCACCCTCCCCTCTCCACCCAGCCCCTCCCCACCCTCTCCTCCCCACCCAGCCCCTCCCCACCCTCTCCTCCCCACCCAGCCCCTCCCTCCCCACCCAGCCCCTCCCCACCCTCCCCTCTCCACCCAGCCCCTCCCCACCCTCCCCTCCCCACCCAGCCCCTCCCCAGCCCCTCCCCACCCCACCCAGCCCCTCCCTCCTCACCCAGCCCCTCCCCACCCTCTCCTCCCCACCCAGCCCCTCCCTCCCCACCCAGCCCCTCCCCACCCTCCCCTCTCCACCCAGCCCCTCCCCACCCTCCCCTCCCCACCCAGCCCCTCCCCACCCTCCCCTCCCAGCCCCTCCCTCCCCACCCAGCCCCTCCCCACCCTCCCCTCTCCACCCAGCCCCTCCCCACCCTCTCCTCCCCACCCAGCCCCTCCCCACCCTCTCCTCCCCACCCAGCCCCTCCCTCCCCACCCAGCCCCTCCCCACCCTCCCCTCTCCACCCAGCCCCTCCCCACCCTCCCCTCCCCACCCAGCCCCTCCCCAGCCCCTCCCCACCCCACCCAGCCCCTCCCTCCTCACCCAGCCCCTCCCCACCCTCCCCTCTCCACCCAGCCCCACCCTCCCCCAGTTCCACTTTGTGAATGAAACATCCCCGTCTCCTCATTGGCCCGAGTCGCGGCGGTGCCCCCTACCAACCCCAACCCACCGCTCCCATTGGTCGGCGCCCCCGAGCCAATGGGAGGGCTCTGCTGGGTTGGGGCCATGCACGACAGACAAATAATCCCTGGTGGGCAGTGTGTATATAATATTATTTTATTATTTTATTATATTACATTATTTTATTATGTTTTATTTTATTATTTTATTACTTCCATTCTACGTGACTTTACCGAAAGAACCAAGAAGATAATACGTGATTTATGATTTTATTATTACTATATTATTTAATTTCTATTATTAATATTCTTTTTATTATTTATTATTTATTTTTACTACATGACTTTACCGAAAAAACCTAAGAGTATGAATCCTTGCAGTCACGAAAGCTTCAAATCCAGTGTGGAGCTGTTGTTCCTACCTTGTATAACCACTGTGATGAGGAATCGAACTCCGCGCATTGATCACAATGGGAAATCGCCTGATCGCAAACGATTAAACACCACGTGGGAATCGATATTCATAGCAGCCTCAAAGGAATCTAATAATTATAATCGTACTAAATTGAATCGTCGACAAGAGAATCGATCCAACCGAGTGTTTTACAAAAACACAACCAAGGGCGTGGAATCGATCCGTCGAATTCGATTCCATCGATTCGACCGCCTAATCAAACGTAACTTTAAATGTGCGTGACTCGATACGATCGGCGAACGCAACGCGATCATCTTTATCCGTAATCGTGCGCGCACTACATCCGCGAGCGAGCGAGCGCTGGTACAAATCGCCTCAACGCCGGAATCGACGACGTCGAATCGATTACGGGCAGTGTCGTTTGGTGTCGAATCGCAACAGGGGAATCGAATCGCCCACCGGTCACCACCACCACCATCATCATCACCGCTCTTGAAGGGCAACGCGATGACGATGTTCTCCGCGGTCGTTCGCTTCTCGTTACGTGAGGGGCCGCAGCGATGCTGGCGAGCCGGCTCGAGGGGCATCACCGGAGCCGCCACGTGGAGGGGGAGGAGAGCCGAGGTCGGGCCGCGCGCTGTGAGTGATGTCCCCTAGGTCGACTCAGCCTCAAATGAGTAGCTGGTACGGTGTGTAAACATCGGCACTGGGGAGACAAAGACGGCCGGGCGTGGTGCTGGCCACCCAATACCATCCTCGTGTGCTGTTCCGGCCTTGATCGGTTGCTGCTACTCGCTAACTGCACTTGCCCCTAGAATCTGGCAAGGCTACACGGGGGATCTTTGTGTGCGAGTGGGGGGTGGGGAGCGGTGGCGCAGTGGTTAGCGCGCTGCGCAACCAACCACCGACGACCCGAGTTCGATTCCCGCTCACGGCTGAACCTGGTCCTGGGCTTCCTTCCCCTAAGTCTACTCGGCCTCAAATGAGTACCTGGTGCGGTGTGTAAACATCGCCACTGGGGAGACAAAGGCGGTCGGGCGTGGTGCTGGCCACCCACCCCCTCGTGTGCCGTGCCAGCCTTCATAGGTGCTCGCTAACAGCACTTGCCCCTACAGTTTGTTCAGGCTACACGGGGGATCTTTGCCTTTGCACAGTATATATGTACAGGG
>NC_136332.1:3259787-3269787 GCF_964198595.1 Lampetra fluviatilis | reverse complement strand
CAATCTCAGATGATCGGGTTTAATATAAAAAGACAATTAAACCGGATTTATCCCAATCTCAGATGATCGGGTTTAATGTAAAAAGACAATTTTTGTAAAAAACCGGACTGTGCCACCCTTGGTTTAATGGCGAGTTGACCTGTGAGAGGTGTGACTGGTGCGTGTGATGTGTCTGGGGTGATTGGGGTGCCTGGAGTGACTGGCATGTCTGGTGTGCCTGTAGTATCTAGCGTGACTGTAATGCCTGTTGTGTCTTGTGAGACTGTAATATCTAGCGTGACTGGCGTGTCTGGTGTGCCCGCCATGCCGACCGACATCCCCTTGTCTTTGCCGTCCCAGGTTTTGAAATCCCCGACTCGGACGCAGAGAAGCTGCTCACGGCTAAGGACGTCATCGCCTACGTCAGCAAGAAGCTCAGCGAGTAGCACGCCGGAGAGCGGCGGGGGGGGGGTGGCGGCATCACCGGCGCGGCTTGAGGTGTGCGTCTCGCAAGGGCACGGCGACACGGCGACAAGCCGGCCAGCCGACACGGGCCCCGATGCTCTTTAACGTTCTGATCGTCTTCAGCTTGTCGTGCCGCGCGGAAGCTTACGAGCGACGCGTTGATTTTGCCGCTGTCAAAGTGGGGAAAACATGAGTGTGTCGATTTAAAGCTTTCGTGACTGCAGGGATTCATCTTCTTGGTTCTTTCGGTAAAGTCACGTAGAATGGAAATAATAAAATAATAAAAATAAAACATAATAAAATAATTGAGAATTATTTTATTATGTTTTATTTTAAATATTTTATTATTTCCATTCTACGTGACTTTACCGAAAGAACCAAGAAGATGATAATGTGTTTTACGCTCTACGGCAATAAAACGGGATTCGTGTTAAGAGTTTCAAACACCAAATAAGGTGCCTTTTTTTCAAGGATTAGAGTTACTGCATGAACCAGACACAAGTCCTTGCGGTGAACACGCAAACACAATCGCGTGGCTCTGATGACAATCTATGATGCATTCAATCTTGATTTGAAGTTTTCGTGACCGCAGGGATCCATACTCTTTGGTTCTTTCGGTAAAGTCACGTGGTCGTGTGTGTGTGTGCGTGCGTGTGTTTTTTTTTTTTCAGGGTGAAAATCGTCGTTAGCTTCGACACTGAACAAGACGCACCTTTCACTATTTAAACAATAAAATCTGAACGCGAAAGAAACGCAGCGAGTCGCGGTTATCCGTTGTTAACCCGCACGCGGCGCGCAGACGATCCGGAGGTCACCCGTTGTTTGAATGTTTTTTTATTCGTCTTTGTCCCCCTGTTTTGTTATCACAAGTCCCATAAATATGCTGAATTCCTCTGTTGATATGTAAACTCCTTTGTCAAGGCGCTCTCCTCCTCTAACCCAGCTTAAATATACGCGGCCAAGCTTGGCGGTGCTCATTCGGACGCTGTCTTTCCGACAGACCTGTTCTTCACCTGAGGACGGCTGCTTGCGTTGTGGCCGAAACGTCGTGAGAATTGTATTTTATTACGTTTTATTTTTATTATTTTATTTTTTCCCTTCTACGTGACTTTACCGAAAGAACCAAGAAGATGAATCCCTGCAGTCACGAAAGCTTTAAATCGAAATTTGTGAAGTCCCTTTGCTGCAACAGCTCACGGTTGAATCTCTTTCGCGCCGCACGTAACCAAACCGCGCTGATCGGAAGGTGCCGTGGAAAAAGCTACAAATTCGACACAAAAAAAGTCGATTTCCACCTCACCCACCCCCCACCCAATCCAGATGATTCTAAAGTGCGCACAGCTCCCGGTGTCCTCACTCCTATCGGCAGGAAGAGCGTTCCAGACGGCCGCGGGATACCGAACGATCGTGTCGCTCGCCGGCGGGGTCGGACGTGGCCCCCGGCGCTCGTGGCGCGTTTCTCCCGCTTGTCACCACCGAGGTTCCGGCCGTTCCAATCCGGCAGGTGCCCCCCAGAGGTCGCAACCGGGTACCCGATACCCGTACCCTACCCGATACCCGTACCCTACCCAATACCCGGACTCTACCCGATACCGGTACTCTACCCGATACCCGTACCCTACCCGATACCCGGACCCTACCCGATACCCGTACCCTACCCGATACCCGGACCCTACCCGATACCCGTACCCTACCCGATACCCGTACCCTACCCGATACCCGTACCCTACCCAATACCCGGACTCTACCCGATACCGGTACTCTACCCGATACCCGTACCCTACCCGATACCCGGACCCTACCCGATACCCGTACCCTACCCGATACCCGGACCCTACCCGATACCCGTACCCTACCCGATACCCGGACCCTACCCGATACCCGTACCCTACCCGATACCCGGACCCTACCCGATACCCGGACCCTACCCAATACCCGGACCCTACCCGATACCCGTACCCTACCCGATACCCGGACCCTATCCGATACCCGGACCCTACCCGATACCCGTACCCTACCCGATACCCGGACCCTACCCGATACCCGTACCCTACCCGATACCCGGACCCTACCCGATACCCGGACCCTACCCGATACCCGTACCCTACCCGATACCCGGACCCTACCCGATACCCGTACCCTACCCGATACCCGTACCCTACCCGATACCCGTACCCGTACCCTACCCGTACCCTACCCGATACCCGGCTACCCGTACCCGGCCGGTACGGGTACTCGTTAGTGACCCTGGTGCGGCCGGGTATGGGTAGGCCGTGAGTCACTGGTGAGTCACCGTTTGTCACTCAATTCCCAACGTCTTGTCTCTTCTCACAATTCTAGTTCCTAGAATCAACCCACCCGCGCCTGCAACATGGCTTCATACCAGAGGTCGCAATCAGGTACCTGTACCCTACCAGATACCCGGCCGGGTACGGGTAGGATACGGGTACGGCCGGGTACGGGTACCCGTTTGCGACCCTGTTGCGGCCGGGTACGGGTAAGGAATCAAAACCCGTTTGCGACCTCTGGCGCCCCCCGCCGGTAAAGCCTCAGTGGCTTCGTAGATGTTGACTTTGCCTCGCGTGAGCCTCCCCCGTGTGCCTCCTGGCGACGTTCGCAGACGTGTCCTGAAAGAGCCGTGCGACGCGACGTTGAGCGTCGCTTGTCCGACGTTTCGGTCGCGTGGCGCACAGCAGAGGGCAGCGCAGTTACCCCCCCGCTCTGCCGAAGGAGAGTTGACGTCGCTCGGTGGCGCAACAAAAGTCGAGCCGACACACAGAGACTCCTCTACACAGAGACTCCTCTACACAGAGACTCCACTACACAGAGACTCCACTACACAGAGACTCCACTACACAGAGACTCCTCTACACAGAGACTCCTCTACACAGAGACTCCTCTACACAGAGACTCCTCTACACAGAGACTCCTCTACACAGAGACTCCTCTACACAGAGACTCCTCTACACAGAGACTCCTACACAGAGACTCCTCTACACAGAGACTCCTCTACACAGAGACTCCTCTACACAGAGACTCCTACACAGAGACTCCTCTACACAGAGACTCCACTACACAGAGACTCCTCTACACAGAGAATCCTCTACACAGAGACTCCTCCTCTACACAGAGACTCCTCTACACAGAGACTCCTCTACACAGAGACTCCTCTACACAGAGACTCCACTACACAGAGACTCCTCTACACAGAGACTCCTCTACACAGAGACTCCTCTACACAGAGACTCCACTACACAGAGACTCCACTACACAGAGACTCCTCTACACAGAGACTCCACTACACAGAGACTTCTCTACACAGAGACTCATCTACACAGAGACTCCTCTTCACAGAGACTCCTCTACACAGAGACTCCTCTACACAGAGACTCCTCTACACAGAGACTCCTCTACACAGAGACTCCACTACACAGAGACTCCTCTACACAGAGACTCCTCTACACAGAGACTCCTCTACACAGAGACTCCTCTACACAGAGACTCCTCTACACAGAGACTCCTCTACACAGAGACTCATCTACACAGAGACTCCTCTACACAGAGACTCCTCTACACAGAGACTCATCTACACAGAGACTCCTACACAGAGACTCCTCTACACAGAGACTCCTCTACACAGAGACTCGTCTACACAGAGACTCCTCTACACAGAGACTCCTCTACACAGAGACTCCACTACACAGAGACTCCTCTACACAGAGACTCCTCTACACAGAGACTCCTCTACACAGAGACTCCTCTACACAGAGACTCGTCTACACAGAGACTCCTCTACACAGAGACTCCTCTACACAGAGACTCCACTACACAGAGACTCCTCTACACAGAGACTCCTCTACACAGAGACTCCACTACACAGAGACTCCTCTACACAGAGAATCCTCTACACAGAGACTCCTCTACACAGAGACTCCTCTACACAGAGACTCCTCTACACAGAGACTCGTCTACACAGAGACTCCTCTACACAGAGACTCCTCTACACAGAGACTCCTCTACACAGAGACTCCTCTACACAGAGACTCCTCTACACAGAGACTCCTCTACACAGAGACTCCTCTACACAGAGACTCCTCTACACAGAGACTCCTCTACACAGAGACTCGTCTACACAGAGACTCCTCTACACAGAGACTCCTCTACACAGAGACTCCACTACACAGAGACTCCTCTACACAGAGACTCCTCTACACAGAGACTCCTCTACACAGAGAATCCTCTACACAGAGACTCCTCTACACAGAGACTCCTCTACACAGAGACTCCTCTACACAGAGACTCCTCTACACAGAGACTCCTCTACACAGAGACTCCTCTACACAGAGACTCCTCTACACAGAGACTCCTCTACACAGAGACTCCTCTACACAGAGACTCCACTACACAGAGACTCCTCTACACAGAGACTCCTCTACACAGAGACTCCTCTACACAGAGACTCCTCTACACAGAGACTCCTCTACACAGAGACTCCTCTACACAGAGACTCCTCTACACAGAGACTCCTCTACACAGAGACTCCTCTACACAGAGACTCCACTACACAGAGACTCCTCTACACAGAGACTCCTCTACACAGAGACTCCTCTACACAGAGACTCCTCTACACAGAGACTCCTCTACACAGAGACTCCTCTACACAGAGAATCCTCTACACAGAGACTCCTCTACACAGAGACTCCTCTACACAGAGACTCCTCTACACAGAGACTCCACTACACAGAGACTCCTCTACACAGAGACTCCTCTACACAGAGACTCCACTACACAGAGACTCCTCTACACAGAGAATCCTCTACACAGAGACTCATCTACACAGAGAATCCTCTACACAGAGACTCATCTACACAGAGACTCCACTACACAGAGACTCCTCTACACAGAGACTCCTCTACACAGAGAATCCTCTACACAGAGACTCCTCTACACAGAGACTCCTCTACACAGAGACTCCTCTACACAGAGACTCCTCTACACAGAGACTCCTCTACACAGAGACTCCTCTACACAGAGACTCCTCTACACAGAGACTCCTCTACACAGAGAATCCTCTACACAGAGACTCCTCTACACAGGGACTCCTACACAGGGACTCCTCTACACAGAGACTCCTCTACACAGAGACTCCTCTACACAGAGAATCCTACACAGAGACTCCTCTACACAGAGAATCCTACACAGGGACTCCTCTACACAGAGAATCCTCTACACAGAGACTCCTCTACACAGAGAATCCTACACAGAGACTCCTCTACACAGGGACTCCTACACAGGGACTCCTCTACACAGGGACTCATCTACACAGAGACTCCTCTACACAGAGACTCCTCTACACAGAGACTCCTCTACACAGAGAATCCTACACAGAGACTCCTCTACACAGGGACTCCTACACAGGGACTCCTCTACACAGGGACTCCTCTACACAGAGACTCCTCTACACAGAGACTCCTCTACACAGAGAATCCTACACAGAGACTCCTCTACACAGGGACTCCTACACAGAGACTCCTCTACACAGAGACTCCTCTACACAGAGACTCCTCTACACAGAGACTCCTCTACACAGAGACTCCTCTACACAGAGACTCCTCTACACAGAGACTCCTCTACACAGAGACTCCTCTACACAGAGACTCCTCTACACAGAGACTCCTCTACACAGAGACTCCTCTACACAGAGACTCCTCTACACAGAGACTCCTCTACACAGAGACTCCTCTACATACGAACGAGTTGGGTTCCAGAGGTCCGTTCGTAAGTCGATTTTGTCCGTAAGTCGATTTTGTTCGTAAGTCGATTTTGTTCGTAAGTCCAACTTTACTGCTGTCGATTCTGAACATGTTGTACATGACTCCTCGTTGCCAGATAAAAGGGTAAAAAACCAATTATCATATTTTTTACTGGCAAATGAGGTGCCAATGATGTACAGCATGTACTCTAAACACGTGGAATGGCTTTAAAGGTCGTATCATCTGTTGAAACGATGCTTTGACAGTCAAGGCCATGGCCTTTAAAGTAAAAATATATATAATTCGACGTTTCGAGCAATAGGCCCTTCATGGCACGCGTCGAAATTTTCCATTGCCGATTATATATATATTTTTTATACCACGCTTGTCAATGAATGTGCACCACTGCCAATGCAGCAGCATCGCCAAATAATTCGTTTCCTCATCCATAATCGAGGTTTTTTATGGGGGTGTTGGATCGCGTAAATATAAACGCGTGTCGTTAACCCCGCCACCACACAACCAATTAGTTGAGGGTTTACCACTTAAAAATATTTCTACTGAAGTGTATCCGATAAGTTCTAAAGCTCTTTTACAGATGTCAACCAGTTCACAATGCCCAGTAGTTCAGCACACACTGAGTAAACCCACTACAACATTTACAATTATTGTGTAGTGTAGTATACTAGTTCAGCACACACCAGTTATGTGTTGGAGATTAAACCCACTACAACATTTATAATTGTAGTGTATAGTGTAGTGTATAGTGTAGTATACGAGTTCAGCACTAACTGGTTGTGTAGGAAAGTAAATTCACTACAACATTTATAATTGTAGTGTATAGTGTAGTGTAGTATACTAGTTCAGTACTAACTGGTTGTGTTTAGGAGAGTAAACCCACTACAACATTTACAATTATAGTGTAGTATATGGTGTAGTGCAGTGTATAGTGTAGTATACTAGTTCAGCACTAACTTGTGTGTAGGAGAGTAAATGACTACAACATTTACAATTATAGTGTCGTGTATAGTAGGGTAGTGTATAGTGTAGTGTATAGTGTAGTATACTAGTTCAGCACTAACTAGTTGTGTGTAGGAGAGTAAATCAACGACAACATTTACAATTCGAGTAACCGTGACGTTTCGCCGGTAATTTTGTTCACGTGACAACCCCTCACTCATCGGTCGTGCAGCCGGGTGGTGGCGGATTTAACGACGCATTTATATTTACGCGCTCGAACCCAAAAACAAAAGTCTATCACGGATAATATTGGTCGCGAAAGCCTACAAATGTGATAATTGTTTTTTTACCCTTCTATCTGGAAACAAAACTGACACCTTTTTTACAAGGAGTCATGTTTGCATAGACCACAATACCTGCAGTCGTAAAGCAAAAAAAAACATAACTTTGATAATGTATGCACTGTCCTTGAAATTGATTGGTCCACACCCGAGACAGCTTTCCTTAGAGCCTAGTCTCACATGGGTTGGACCAGATGACGCCAAAAGGCGCACGCATTATGACTGCAGGTATTGTGGTCTATGTAAACATGACTCCTTGTAAAAAAGGTGTCAGTTTTGTTTCCAGATAGAAGGGTAAAAAACCAATTATCATATGTTTTACTGGCAAATGAGGTTCCAATGGAGCCTACAAATGTGTTCAACTGAATTAGTTTAATTCTCAGGGCAGCAGTTTAGCCAAATAAAGAATACGTAGTAAAAAAAAAAACAAATATGAATTATTTACCAATGAGAACATGAATTCGCAACTTGCAATCAAAATAAACACAGTGGCCGCTATTTTAATTTCATCGTTAAAAATTTCTCGTCGTTTTTCCTTCCCGTCGAGATTTCAAATCGTCCCGGGGCTCCACGTGCAGCGCCCTCCCATTGGGCAAACGCGGCCAGCTCCCAGCGAGCACTGCGGCATGCGTCACGTGACGAGGCGTGAGCAGCGTCACGTGGCGAGTGAGATTCCACGCGGCAGAGGGCGCTAGAGAGACATGGGCAAAAGTTGCGTTGTGAAACACAACCCTTGACGGTGGCTATTAGATGTTAACTACCTCGCCTGGTACGCAGGAGGTCGTGGGTTCGATCCCGACCCTGACGCCTGCTGTTGTATATTTGGAGTTTGCGTGTCTCTCTCTCTCATCATCATCACGGTGGCTAGGAGATGTTAACTACCTCGCAAGATATACAGGAGATCGTGGGTTCGATCCTGACCCTGACGCCTGCTGCTGCTGCATATTCGGAGTTTGCGTGTCTCTCTCTCTGCCCGTGGTCGCGTGGAATTTCATCTCCAGGTCCTCCAAGTTTATTTTTCCACTCCACGTTTAGAATCGACATCACGACGAGTTCTTTGGCTTCTGCGAAACATTTCCACGTGGTGATGATGATGACGATAAGCCGCCAACCTCGTTGAGTTATCATGTTCTGATATCCAGGTGGTCGCTTCTGAAAAAGAGCGACTACATAACTCAATAGGGGGGGGGGCTTGGGGCCGTCCATAAATGACGTCACGCGATTTTTGACTTTTTGTGACGCCGTGTGACGAAGGGGGGGGCGGTCAAAAATCGTCCAAAATCGCGTGACGTCATTTATGGACGGCCCCACAGACTGAGGGGGCAAGTGCTGTTAGTAGCGAGCAGCAGCGCCAGTGAAGGCAGGCACAGTGGCAGCAACCACGCCCGACCGCCTTTGTCTCCCCAGTGGCGATGTTCACTACACAGCGCACCCAGGTACTCATTTGAGGCTGAGTCGACCAAGGGGAGGCCCAAGTACCGGTTCGTAGCGCAGCGTGGCGCTAACCGCTGCGCCACCGCTCCCCACACGCGCGCGCACACAGACACGCACGCGCACAGACACACGCGCGCGCACGCAGACACGCGCACGCACGCAGACACGCGCACGCACACAGACGCAGGCTTCCCCGTTCGCGTCTCTCCACCGCACTGCGCGCGTCTGGACTGTCGGCTCCTGGCGATGTCGCTGCTGCTGCTGCAGGGCGCCTTGTTCCTTCTCCTGTGGGCAGGTGAGAGAGCTGTTAAGTGAGCCAGCGAGTGAGTGAGTGGTTACGTGAGTGAGCGAGCGAGTGATCCGAGCGAGGTGAATGAGCGACCGAGTGAGTGAGCGAGCGAGTGAGTGAGCGAGCGAGTGAGAGAGCGAGCGAGAGAGTGAGCGAGTGAACCGAGCGAACGAGCGAGTGACCGAGTGAGTTGAGTGAGCGAGTGAGAGAGTGAGTGAGTGAGCGAGTGAGAGAGTGAGAGGGTGACCGAGTGAGTGAGTGAGTGACCGAGCGAGCGAACCGACCGAGCGACCGAGCGAGTGAGCGAGTCAGTGAGTCAGTGAGCGAGTGTGTGAGTGAGCGAGTGACCGAGTGAGCGAGTGAGAGAGTGACCGAGTGAGTGAGTGAGCGAGTGAGTGAGTGAGTGAGCGAGTGAGAGAGAGTGACCGAGTGAGTGAGTGAGCGAGTGAGTGAGTGACCGAGTGAGTGAGTGAGCGAGTGAGAGAGTGACCGAGTGAGTGAGCGAGTAGTGACCGAGTGAGAGTGAGCGAGTGAGAGAGTGAGTGAGTGAGTGAGCGAGTGAGTGAGAGAGAGTGACCGAGTGAGTCAGTGAGCGAGTGAATGAGTGACCGAGCGATGTGAGTGAGCGAGTGAATGAGCGAGTGAGCGAGTGAGGGAATGAGTCAGTGAGCGAGTGAGTGAGTAAGTGAGCGAGTGACCGAGCGAGTGACCGAGCGAGTGACCGAGCGAGTGAATGAAGCGAGTGAGGGGAATGAGTCAGGTGAGCGAGTGACCGAGCG
>NC_136332.1:3257943-3259587 GCF_964198595.1 Lampetra fluviatilis | reverse complement strand
AGCCCCTCCCCACCCCACCCAGCCCCTCCCTCCTCACCCAGCCCCCTCCCCACCCTCCCCTCTCCACCCAGCCCCACCCTCCCCCAGTTCCACTTTGTGAATGAAACATCCCCGTCTCCTCATTGGCCCGAGTCGCGGCGGTGCCCCCTACCAACCCCAACCCACCGCTCCCATTGGTCGGCGCCCCCGAGCCAATGGGAGGGCTCTGCTGGGTTGGGGCCATGCACGACAGACAAATAATCCCTGGTGGGCAGTGTGTATATAATATTATTTTATTATTTTATTATATTACATTATTTTATTATGTTTTATTTTATTATTTCATTACTTCCATTCTACGTGACTTTACCGAAAGAACCAAGAAGATAATACGTGATTTATGATTTTATTATTACTATATTATTTAATTTCTATTATTAATATTCTTTTATTATTTATTATTTATTTTTCCTACATGACTTTACCGAAAAAACCTAAGAGTATGAATCCTTGCAGTCACGAAGCTTCAAATCCAGTGTGGAGCTGTTGTATAACCACTGTGATGAGGAATCGAACTCCGCGCATTGATCACAATGGAAAATCGCCTGATCGCAAACGATTAAACACCACGTGGGAATCGATATTCATAGCAGCCTCAAAGGAATCTAATAATTATAATCGTACTAAATTGAATCGTCGACAAGAGAATCGATCCAACCGAGCGTTTTACAAAAAAACACAACCAAGGGCGTGGAATCGATCCGTCAAATTCGATTCCATCGATTCGACCGCCTAATCAAACGTAACTTTAAATATGCGTGACTCGATACGATCGGCGAACGCAACGCGAGCATCTTTATCCGCAATCGTGCGCGCACTACATCCGCGAGCGAGCGAGCGCTCGTACAAATCGCCTCAACGCCGGAATCGACGACGTCGAATCGATTACGGGCGGTGTCGTTTGGTGTCGAATCGTAACAGGGCAATCGAATCGCCCACCGGTCACCACCATCATCATCACCGCTCTTGAAGGGCAACGCGATGACGATGTTCTCCGCGGTCGTTCGCTTCTCGTTACGTGGGGGGCCGCAGCGATGCTGGCGAGCCGGCTCGAGGGGCATCACCGGAGCCGCCACGTGGAGGGGGAGGAGAGCCGAGGTCGGGCCGCGCGCTGTGAGTGATGTCCCCTAGGTCGACTCAGCCTCAAATGAGTAGCTGGTGCGGTGTGTAAACATCGGCACTGGGGAGACAAAGGCGGCCGGGCGTGGTGCTGGCCACCCAACAACTATCGGTTGCTGCTACTCGCTAACAGCACTTGCCCCTACAGTCTGGCAAGGCTACACGGGGGATCTTTGTCTTTGTGTGCGAGTTGGGGAGGGGGGTGGGGAGCGGTGGCGCAGTGGTTAGCGCGCTGCGCAACCCGAGTTCGATTCCCGCTCACGGCTGAACCTGGTCCTGGGCTTCCTTCCCCTAAGTCTACTCGGCCTCAAATGAGTACCTGTGTAATGTGCAAACATCGCTAACAGCACTTGCCCCTACAGTCTGTTCAGGCTACACGGGGATCTTTGCCTTTGCACAGTATATATGTACAGGGTGATCCAAGGTGTCTTGTGACCCCCATTTAGTTATTTAAAACGTTTTAAAAAGTTAGGTTTATTTAAAACA
>NC_136332.1:3045443-3255443 GCF_964198595.1 Lampetra fluviatilis | reverse complement strand
ACGCTAAGCACGTCTGAGCCCGGATTGTGTCAAGTTGGGCGACGTCCTGCACAATTGTCAAACTAACGTCTTCAGAACTGCTTTTCGTGCGTTCAGTTTGTCATCCTTCCAGCCCGCCCGCCCGCCCCTCCGTATTGGCGACCGTTTGTCTCCGTACGTACGGCGCGAAAGAAGTCCAACTCGCGGCACGTGCATTGCAGGTCATCTCACCTCTGTGGAAGCAGCAGCAGCATCAGCAGCAGCAGCCGCCACGCCACCCGAGCGCGGTGTGCGCGCGCTTCCTGGCGGACAGCGCCACCGCGGACGCCTCGGTGCACGACCGAGTGATGCTGGTGCTGCAGGCGTATGACAAGGTGGACCCGCAGAAGGTGAGCGAGGGGACGGGCGGCGCGATGCCACGCAAACAATTGCAAAGGTCCCCCGTGTAGCCCGTGACAGGCTATCGGGGCAAGTGCTGTTAGCGAGCAGCAGCGCATGCGAAGGCCGGGGGTCGGGGTGGGTCAGCACCACGCCCGGCCGCCTTTGTCTCCCCCCAGTGGCGATGTTTACCGCGCACCGCACCGGGTACTCATTTGAGGCTGAGTCGACCTAGGGGGGAGGCCCAGGACGGCTTCAGATATTCGTCAGCGGTGTTGGACCGTGAGCGGGAATCGAACTCGTAACCTACAAATCTCTACACACACATTCACATGCCTCTACACACGTTCGTACAAGTGTTGAGTAGTTCTGACGGATGTACTCGTAGACGGAGGTAAGTTAAGGGCTGTCGCCAGGGTTTATTGAAGCGGTTACAATATTACACAGCAGGGTACACAACTCCCAGGGGCTAGGGGTCCTACTCTGAGTCTGGGTCCCTGCCGGCTAGCTCCGGTCTCTCTCTCTCGTGTCGGATCGTGGACTCTGCCGACTCCACCGAGCGGAGAGAGAAGCACCTCTACGGCTACCACCGGCTTCTCCCCAGACTCACCACTCGATCCCCTCTCTCTACCCCTGGTTCCGTCTTCGCCCTGCTTACTCTACCCGTTCCCACGGTGACCCCGCTTACATCACGGGGTCCCCCTTAAGTACCCTAGGAGACGTGACGTCACGTGCACTGCCCAGCGCGCGTGACCCCACGTCCCGTGACGTCATCGCACTGGACAGCGCACACGACGCCACTACTCTCCTCTACTCCTCTACATGTGTACACTCACACTCGTACACACCTGTGCTACGCAACGCACAAAGACCACAAATATGGCCTTGAACAGACTATGTTGGGGAAAGTGCGAGCCCCTAGTCACGTACACATGCACTGTCGCTCACACAGTTACACACTCACGGTTACACACACGCACACACGCACACACGCACACACGCACACACGCACACGCACGTGTGACTGTTCCTGTGTGCGGGGAGCGGTGGCGCAGCGACGAGCGCGCCGCGCTACGAACCCGGCGACCCGAGTTCGGCTCCCGCTCGCGGCCAACAGCGGTGACGATCGTCTGAACCGGTGCTGCGCCTCCCCTAGGTCGACTCGGCCTCAAGCGAGTGTGTGAACATCGGGCCGGGCGTCGTGCTGGCCACCCACCCCCCCCTCGTGTGCCGTGCCGGCCTTCGTAGGTGCCGCTACTCGCCCACAACATTTGCCTCCCCACGCTACGGTCTGTTGAAGGCCACGCGGGCGATGCTTTGTCTTCGCAGCTAACGCTGGAGTCTCACTTCCTGAAAGACCTGGGCCTTGACAGCTTGGATCAAGTGGAGCTCATCATGGGCATCGAGGATGAGTTTGGTGAGAGATTACGGAGAGACGCAGACACTCGCACACAAAGGCAAAGAAGCCCCGTGTAGCCTCGCACGGACTGTCGGGGCAAGTGCTGTTAGTGAGCACCACGCACGGCCGCCTTTGTCTCCCCAGTGGCGACGTTTTGTACGCACTGCTACGCCAGGTACTCGTTTAATGTACGGGTGGAAAAAACCCGATTTTTCCAGCGGCAGGCATCGGGTTTTTTCTTTAATACAATTAAACCCGATTTAGGGGAACTGAAACCTGGTTTGATGAATACGAAACTCTGATCCAAGGCTTAGGCTGCTTCGTCGTCGGTGCTGCTATCATCGTACTCGGGGGGGCCGTCGGGCACGGGGTAGTCGTAGAATGCGGCGGGCAGGTTGGTCGTGATGAACACGAGTTTCTCCTCCACAATCGTGGGCACCGCCAGTGAGTTCCTGAGCTTGGAATGGATGAAGCCCATCGCTGAGAAGTGCGGTTCTGCAATTAGAACCAATTAAACCGGATTTCTCCCAATCTCAGATGATCGGGTTTAATATAAAAAGACAATTAAACCGGATTTCTCCCAATCTCAGATGATCGGGTTTAATGTAAAAAGACAATTTTTGTAAAAAACCGGACTGCCACCCTTGGTTTAATGTCGAGTTGACCTGTGAGAGGTGTGACTGGTGCGTGTGATGTGTCTGGGGTGATTGGGGTGCCTGGAGTGACTGGCATGTCTGGTGTGCCTATAGTATCTAGCGTGACTGTAATACCTGTTGTGTCTTGTGAGACTGTAATATCTAGCGTGACTGGTGTGTCTTGTGAGACCGCCATGCCGACCGACATCCCTGTTGCCTTTTGCCGTCCCAGGTTTTGAAATCCCCGACTCGGACGCAGAGAAGCTGCTCACGGCTAAGGACGTCATCGCCTACGTCAGCAAGAAGCTCAGCGAGTAGCACGCCGGAGAGCGGCGGGGGGGGGGTGGCGGCATCACCGGCGCGGCTTGAGGTGTGCTTCTCGCAAGGGCACGGCGACACGGCGACAAACCGGCCAGCCGACACGGGCCCCGATGCTCTTTAACGTTCTGATCGTCTTCAGCTTGTCGTGCCGCGCGGAAGCTTACGAGCGACGCGTTGATTTTGCCGCTGTCAAAGTGGGGAAGACATGAGAGTGTGTCGATTTAAAGCTTTCGTGACTGAAGGGATTCATCTTCTTGGTTCTTTCGGTAAAGTCACGTAGAATGGAAATAATAAAATAATAAAAATAAAACATAATAAAATAATTGAGAATTATTTTATTATGTTTTATTTTAAATATTTTATTATTTCCATTCTACGTGACTTTACCGAAAGAACCAAGAAGATGATAATGTGTTTTACGCTCTACGGCAATAAAACGGGATTCGTGTTAAGAGTTTCAAACACCAAATAAGGTGCCTTTTTTCAAGGATTCGAGTTACTGCATGAACCAGACACAAGTCCTTGCGGTGAACACGCAAACACAATCGCGTGGCTCTGATGACAATCTATGATGCATTCAATCTTGATTTGAAGTTTTCGTGACCGCAGGGATCCATACTCTTTGGTTCTTTCGGTAAAGTCACGTGGTCGTGTGTGTGTGTGCGTGCGTGTGTTTTTTTTTTTTTCAGGGTGAAAATCGTCGTTAGCTTCGACACTGAACAAGACGCACCTTTCACTATTTAAACAATAAAATCTGAACGCGAAAGAAACGCAGCGAGTCGCGGTTATCCGTTGTTAACCCGCACGCGGCGCGCAGACGATCCGGAGGTCACCCGTTGTTTGAATGTTTTTTTATTCGTCTTTGTCCCCCTGTTTTGTTATCACAAGTCCCATAAATATGCTGAATTCCTCTGTTGATATGTAAACTCCTTTGTCAAGGCGATCTCCTCCTCTAACCCAGCTTAAATATACGCGGCCAAGCTTGGTGGTGCTCATTCGGACGCTGTCTTTCCGGCAGCCCTGTTCTTCACCTGAGGACGGCTGCTTGCGTTGTGGACGAAACGTCGTGAGAATTGTATTTTATTATGTTTTATTTTTATTATTTTATTATCTCCCTTCTACGTGACTTTACCGAAAGAACCAAGAAGATGAATCCCTGCAGTCACGAAAGCTTTAAATCGAAATTTGTGAAGTCCCTTTGCTGCAACAGCTCACGGTTGAATCTCTTTCGCGCCGCACGTAACCAAACCGCGCTGATCGGGAGGTGCCGTGGAAAAAGCTACAAACTCGACACAAAAAGAGTCGATTTCCACCTCACCCACCCCCCACCCAATCCAGATGATTCTAAAGTGCGCACAGCTCCCGGTGTGTCCTCACTCCTATCGGCAGGAAGAGCGTTCCAGACGGCCGCGGGATACCGAACGATCGTGTCGCTCGCCGGCGGGGTCGGACGTGGCCCCCGGCGCTCGTGGCGCGTTTCTCCCGCTTGTCACCACCGAGGTTCCGGCCGTTCCAATCCGGCAGGTGCCCCCCAGAGGTCGCAACCGGGTACCCGATACCCGTACCCTACCCAATACCCGGACTCTACCCGATACCGGTACTCTACCCGATACCCGTACCCTACCCGATACCCGGACCCTACCCGATACCCGTACCCTACCCAATACCCAGACTCTACCCGATACCGGTACTCTACCCGATACCCGTACCCTACCCGATACCCGTACCCTACCCGATACCCGTACCCTACCCGATACCCGTACCCTACCCGATACCCGTACCCTACCCGATACCCGGACTCTACCCGATACCGGTACTCTACCCGATACCCGTACCCTACCCGATACCCGGACCCTACCCGATACCCGTACCCTACCCGATACCCGGACCCTACCCGATACCCGTACCCTACCCGATACCCGGACCCTACCCGATACCCGGACCCTACCCGATACCCGTACCCTACCCGATACCCGGACCCTACCCGATACCCGGACCCTACCCGATACCCGTACCCTACCCGATACCCGGACCCTACCTGATACCCGTACCCTACCCGATACCCGGACCCTACCTGATACCCGTACCCTACCCGATACCCGGACCCTACCTGATACCCGTACCCTACCCGATACCCGGACCCTACCCGATACCCGGACCCTACCCGATACCCGGACCCTACCCGATACCCAGCTACCCGTACCCGGCCGGTACGGGTACTCGTTAGCGACCCTGGTGCGGCCGGGTACGGGTAGGCCGTGAGTCACTGGTGAGTCACCGTTTGTCACTCATTTCCCAACGTCTTGTCTCTTCTCACAATTCAAGTTCCTAGAATCAACCCACCCGCGCCTGCAACATGGCTTCATCCCAGAGGTCGCAATCAGGTACCTGTACCCTACCAGATACCCGGCCGGGTACGGGTAGGATACGGGTACGGCCGGGTACGGGTACCCGTTTGCGACCCTGGTGCGGCCGGGTACGGGTAAGGAATCAAAACCCGTTTGCGACCTCTGGCGCCCCCCGCCGGTAAAGCCTCAGTGGCTTCGTAGATGTTGACTTTGCCTCGCGCGAGCCTCCCCCGTGTGCCTCCTGGCGACGTTCGCAGACGTGTCCTGAAAGAGCCGTGCGAAGCGACGTTGAGCGTCGCTTGTCCGACGTTTCGGTCGCGTGGCACACAGCAGAGGGCAGCGCAGTTACCCCCCCCCCCCGCTCTGCCGAAGGAGAGTTGACGTCGCTCGGTGGCGCAACAAAAGTCGAGCCGACACACGGAGACTCCTCTACACAGAGACTCCTCCTCTACACAGAGACTCCTCTACACAGAGACTCCTCTACACAGAGACTCCTCTACACAGAGACTCCTCTACACAGAGACTCCTCTACACAGAGACTCCTCTACACAGAGACTCCTCTACACGGAGACTCCTCTACACAGAGACTCCTCCTCTACACAGAGACTCCTCTACACAGAGACTCCTCTACACAGAGACTCCTCTACACAGAGACTCCTCTACACAGAGACTCCTCTACACAGAGACTCCTCTACACAGAGACTCCTCTACACGGAGACTCCTCTACACAGAGACTCCTCTACACAGAGACTCCTCTACACAGAGACTCCTCTACACGGAGACTCCTCTACACAGAGACTCCTCTACACAGAGACTCCTCTACACGGAGACTCCTCTACACAGAGACTCCTCTACACAGAGACTCCTCTACACAGAGACTCCTCTACACAGAGATTCCTCTACACAGAGACTCCTCTACACAGAGACTCCTCTACACAGAGACTCCTCTACACAGAGACTCATCTACACAGAGACTCCTCTACACAGAGACTCCTCTACACAGAGACTCCTCTACACAGAGACTCATCTACACAGAGACTCCTCTACACAGAGACTCCTCTACACAGAGACTCCTCTACACAGAGACTCCTCTACACAGAGACTCCTCCTACACACAGAGACTCCTCTACACAGAGACTCCTACACAGAGACTCCTCTACACAGAGACTCATCTACACAGAGACTCCTCCTACACACAGAGACTCCTCTACACAGAGACTCCTACACAGAGACTCCTACACAGAGACTCCTCTACACAGAGACTCCTCTACACAGAGACTCCTCCTCTACACAGAGACTCCTCTACACAGAGACTCCTCTACACAGAGACTCCTCTACACAGAGATTCCTCTACACAGAGACTCCTCTACACAGAGACTCCTCTACACAGAGACTCATCTACACAGAGACTCCTCTACACAGAGACTCCTCTACACAGAGACTCCTCTACACAGAGACTCCTCTACACAGAGACTCCTCTACACAGAGACTCCTCTACACAGAGACTCCTCTACACAGAGACTCCTCTACACAGAGACTCCACTACACAGAGACTCCTCTACACAGAGACTCATCTACACAGAGACTCCTCTACACAGAGACTCCACTACACAGAGACTCCACTACACAGAGACTCCTCCTACACACAGAGACTCCTCTACACAGAGACTCCTACACAGAGACTCCTACACAGAGACTCCTCTACACAGAGACTCCTCTACACAGAGACTCCTCCTCTACACAGAGACTCCTCTACACAGAGACTCCTCTACACAGAGACTCCTCTACACAGAGACTCCTCTACACAGAGATTCCTCTACACAGATACTCCTCTACACAGAGACTCCTCTACACAGAGACTCCTCTACACAGAGAATCCTCTACACAGAGACTCCTCTACACAGAGACTCCTCTACACAGAGACTCCTCTACACAGAGACTCCTCTACACAGAGACTCCTCTACACAGAGACTCCTCTACACAGAGACTCCTCTACACAGAGACTCCTCTACACAGAGATTCCTCTACACAGATACTCCACTACACAGAGATTCCTCTACACAGAGACTCCTCTACACAGAGACTCCTCTACACGGAGACTCCTCTACACAGAGACTCCTACACACAGAGACTCCTACACAGAGACTCCTCTACACAGAGACTCCTCCTACACACAGAGACTCCTCTACACAGAGACTCCTCTACACAGAGAATCCTCTACACGGAGACTCCTCTACACAGAGACTCCTCTACACAGAGACTCCTACACAGAGACTCCTCTACACAGAGACTCCTCCTACACACAGAGACTCCTCTACACAGAGACTCCTCTACACAGAGAATCCTCTACACAGAGACTCCTCTACACAGAGACTCCTCCTACACACAGAGACTCCTCTACACAGAGACTCCTACACAGAGACTCCTCTACACAGAGACTCCTCCTACACACAGAGACTCCACTACACAGAGACTCCACTACACAGAGACTCCTCTACACAGAGACTCCTCTACACAGAGACTCCTCTACACAGAGACTCCTCCTACACAGAGACTCCTACACAGAGACTCCTCTACACAGAGACTCCTACACAGAGACTCCTCTACACAGAGACTCCTCTACACAGAGACTCCACTACACAGAGACTCCTCTACACAGAGACTCCTCTACACAGAGACTCCTCTACACAGAGACTCCTCTACACAGAGACTCCTCTACACAGAGACTCCTCTACACAGAGACTCCTCTACACAGAGACTCCTCTACACAGAGACTCCTCTACACAGAGACTCCTCTACACAGAGACTCCACTACACAGAGACTCCTCTACACAGAGACTCCACTACACAGAGACTCCTCTACACAGAGACTCCTCTACACAGAGACTCCTCTACACAGAGACTCCTACACAGAGACTCCTCTACACAGAGACTCCTCTACACAGAGACTCCTCTACACAGAGACTCCTCCTCTACACAGAGACTCCTCTACACAGAGACTCCTACACAGGGACTCCTCTACACAGAGACTCCTCTACACAGAGACTCCTCTACACAGAGACTCCTCTACACAGAGACTCCTCTACACAGAGACTCCTCTACACAGAGACTCCACTACACAGAGACTCCTCTACACAGAGACTCCTCTACACAGAGACTCCTACACAGGGACTCCTCTACACAGAGACTCCTCTACACAGAGACTCCTCTACACAGAGACTCCTCTACACAGAGACTCCTCTACACAGAGACTCCTCTACACAGAGACTCCTCTACACAGAGACTCCTCTACACAGAGAATCCTCTACACAGAGACTCCTCTACACAGAGACTCCTCTACACAGAGACTCCACTACACAGAGACTCCTCTACACAGAGACTCCTCTACACAGAGACTCCTCTACACAGAGACTCCACTATACAGAGACTCCTCTACACAGAGACTCCTCTACACAGAGACTCCTACACAGAGACTCCTCTACACAGAGACTCCTCTACACAGAGACTCCTCTACACAGAGACTCCTCTACACAGAGACTCCTCTACACAGAGACTCCTCTACACAGAGACTCCTCTACACAGAGACTCCTCTACACAGAGACTCCTCTACACAGAGACTCCTCTACACAGAGACTCCTCTACACAGAGACTCCTCTACACAGAGACTCCTCTACACAGAGACTCCTCTACACAGAGACTCCTCTACACAGAGACTCCTCTACACAGAGACTCCACTACACAGAGACTCCTCTACACAGAGACTCCTCTACACAGAGACTCCTCTACACAGAGACTCCTACACAGGGACTCCTCTACACAGAGACTCCTCTACACAGAGACTCCTCTACACAGAGACTCCTCTACACAGAGACTCCTCTACACAGAGACTCCTCTACACAGAGACTCCTCTACACAGAGACTCCTCTACACAGAGACTCCACTACACAGAGACTCCTCTACACAGAGACTCCTCTACACAGAGACTCCTACACAGGGACTCCTCTACACAGAGACTCCTCTACACAGAGACTCCTCTACACAGAGACTCCTCTACACAGAGACTCCTCTACACAGAGACTCCTCTACACAGAGACTCCTCTACACAGAGACTCCACTACACAGAGAATCCTCTACACAGAGACTCCTACACAGAGAATCCTCTACACAGAGACTCCTCTACACAGAGACTCCTCTACACAGAGACTCCTCTACACAGAGAATCCTCTACACAGAGACTCCTCTACACAGAGAATCCTCTACACAGAGACTCCACTACACAGAGAATCCTCTACACAGAGACTCCTCTACACAGAGAATCCTCTACACAGAGACTCCTCTACACAGAGACTCCTCTACACAGAGACTCCTCCTACACACAGAGACTCCTCCTACACAGAGACTCCTACACAGAGACTCCTCTACACAGAGACTCCTCTACACAGAGACTCCTCCTACACAGAGACTCCTACACAGAGACTCCTACACAGAGACTCCTCTACACAGAGACTCCTCTACACAGAGACTCCTCCTACACACAGAGACTCCTCCTACACAGAGACTCCTACACAGAGATTCCTCTACACAGAGACTCCTCTACACAGAGACTCCTACACAGAGACTCCTCTACACAGAGACTCCTCTACACAGAGACTTCACTACACAGAGACTCCTCTACACAGAGACTCCTCCTACACACAGAGACTCCTCCTACACAGAGACTCCTACACAGAGATTCCTCTACACAGAGACTCCTCTACACAGAGACTCCACTACACAGAGACTCCTCTACACAGAGACTCCTCTACACAGAGACTCCTCCTACACACAGAGACTCCTCCTACACAGAGACTCCTACACAGAGATTCCTCTACACAGAGACTCCTCTACACAGAGACTCCTCTACACAGAGACTCCTCTACACAGAGACTCCTCTACACAGAGACTCCACTACACAGAGAATCCTCTACACAGAGACTCCTACACAGAGAATCCTCTACACAGAGACTCCTCTACACAGAGACTCCTCTACACAGAGACTCCTCTACACAGAGACTCCTCTACACAGAGACTCCTCTACACAGAGACTCCTCTACACAGAGACTCCTCCTACACAGAGACTCCTACACAGAGACTCCTCTACACAGAGACTCCTACACAGAGACTCCTCTACACAGAGACTCCTCTACACAGAGACTCCTCTACACAGAGACTCCTCTACACAGAGACTCCTCTACACAGAGACTCCTCCTACACACAGAGACTCCTCCTACACAGAGACTCCTACACAGAGACTCCTCTACACAGAGACTCCTCTACACAGAGACTCCTCCTACACAGAGACTCCTACACAGAGACTCCTACACAGAGACTCCTCTACACAGAGACTCCTCTACACAGAGACTCCTCCTACACACAGAGACTCCTCCTACACAGAGACTCCTACACAGAGATTCCTCTACACAGAGACTCCTCTACACAGAGACTCCTACACAGAGACTCCTCTACACAGAGACTCCTCTACACAGAGACTTCACTACACAGAGACTCCTCTACACAGAGACTCCTCTACACAGAGACTCCTCCTACACACAGAGACTCCTCCTACACAGAGACTCCTACACAGAGATTCCTCTACACAGAGACTCCTCTACACAGAGACTCCACTACACAGAGACTCCTCTACACAGAGACTTCACTACACAGAGACTCCTCCTACACAGAGACTCCTCTACACAGAGACTCCTACACAGAGACTCCTCTACACAGAGACTCCTCTACACAGAGACTCCTACACAGAGACTCCTCTACACAGAGACTCCTACACAGAGACTCCTCTACACAGAGACTCCTCTACACAGAGACTCCTCTACACAGAGACTCCTACACAGAGACTCCTACACAGAGACTCCTCTACACAGAGACTCCTACACAGAGACTCCTCTATACAGAGACTCCTACACAGAGACTCCTCTACACAGAGACTCCTCTACACAGAGACTCCTACACAGAGACTCCTCCTACACACAGAGACTCCTCCTACACAGAGACTCCTCTACACAGAGACTCCTCTACACAGAGACTCCTCTACACAGAGACTCCTCCTCTACACAGAGACTCCTCTACACAGAGACTCCACTACACAGAGACTCCTCTACACAGAGACTCCTCTACACAGAGACTCCTCTACACAGAGACTCCTCTACACAGAGACTCCTCTACACAGAGACTCCTCTACACAGAGACTCCTCTACACAGAGACTCCACTACACAGAGACTCCACTACACAGAGACTCCTCTACACAGAGACTCCTCTACACAGAGAATCCTCTACACAGAGACTCCTACACAGAGACTCCTCTACACAGAGACTCCTCTACACAGAGACTCCTCTACACAGAGACTCCTCTACACAGAGACTCCTCTACACAGAGACTCCTACACAGAGACTCCACTACACAGAGACTCCTCTACACAGAGACTCCTACACAGAGACTCCTCTACACAGAGACTCCTCTACACAGAGACTCCTCCTCTACACAGAGACTCCACTACACAGAGACTCCTCTACACAGAGACTCCTCTACACAGAGACTCCTCTACACAGAGACTCCACTACACAGAGACTCCTCTACACAGAGACTCCTCTACACAGAGACTCCTCTACACAGAGACTCCTCTACACAGAGACTCCTCTACACAGAGACTCCTCTACACAGAGACTCCTCTACACAGAGAATCCTCTACACAGAGACTCCACTACACAGAGACTCCTCTACACAGAGACTCCACTACACAGAGACTCCACTACACAGAGACTCATCTACACAGAGACTCCACTACACAGAGACTCCTCTACACAGAGACTCCACTACACAGAGACTCCTCTACACAGAGACTCCACTACACAGAGACTCCACTACACAGAGACTCATCTACACAGAGACTCCTCTACACAGAGAATCCTCTACACAGAGACTCCTCTACACAGAGACTCCTCTACACAGAGACTCCTCTACACAGAGACTCCACTACACAGAGACTCCTCTACACAGAGACTCCTCTACACAGAGACTCCTCTACACAGAGACTCCTCTACACAGAGACTCATCTACACAGAGACTCCTCTACACAGAGACTCCTCTACACAGAGACTCCTACACAGAGACTCCTCTACACAGAGACTCCTCTACACAGAGACTCATCTACACAGAGACTCCTCTACACAGAGACTCCTCTACACAGAGACTCCTACACAGAGACTCCTCTACACAGAGACTCCTACACAGAGACTCCTACACAGAGACTCCTCTACACAGAGACTCCTCTACACAGAGACTCCTCTACACACAGACTCCTCTACACAGAGACTCCTCTACACAGAGACTCCTCTACACAGAGACTCCTCTACACAGAGACTCCTCTACACAGAGACTCCTCTACACAGAGACTCCTCTACACAGAGACTCCTCTACACAGAGACTCCTCTACACAGAGACTCCTCTACACAGAGAATCCTCTACACAGAGAATCCTCTACACAGAGAATCCTCTACACAGAGACTCCACTACACAGAGACTCCTCTACACAGAGACTCCTCTACACAGAGACTCCTCTACACAGAGACTCCTCTACACAGAGACTCCTCTACACAGAGACTCCTCTACACAGAGACTCCTCTACACAGAGACTCCTCTACACAGAGACTCCTCTACACAGAGACTCCTCTACACAGAGACTCCTCTACACAGAGACTCCTCCTCTACACAGAGACTCCTCTACACAGAGACTCCTCTACACAGAGACTCCTCCTACACAGAGAATCCTCTACACAGACTCCTCTACACAGAGAATCCTCTACACAGAGACTCCTCTACACAGAGAATCCTCTACACAGACTCCTCTACACAGAGACTCCTCTACACAGAGACTCCTCTACACAGACTCCTCTACACAGAGACTCCTCTACACAGAGACTCCTCTACACAGAGACTCCTCTACACAGAGACTCCTCTACACAGAGACTCCTCTACACAGAGACTCCTCTACACAGAGACTCCTCTACACAGAGACTCCTCTACACAGAGACTCCTCTACACAGAGACTCCTCTACACAGAGACTTCTCTACATACGAACGAGTTGGGTTCCAGAGGTCCGTTCGTAAGTCGATTTTGTTCGTAAGTCGATTTTGTTCGTAAGTCGATTTTGTTCGTAAGTCCAACTTTACTGCTGTCGATTCTGAACATGTTGTACATGACTCCTCGTTGCCAGATAAAAGGGTAAAAAACCAATTATCATATTTTTTACTGGCAAATGAGGTACCAATGATGTACAGCATGCACTCTAAACACGTGGAATGGCTTTAAAGGTCGTATCATCTGTTGAAACGATGCTTTGACAGTCAAGGCCATGGCCTTTAAAGTAAAACTATATATAATTCGACGTTTCGAGCAATAGGCCCTTCATGGCACGCGTCGAAATTTTCCATTGCCGATTATATATATATTTTTTATACCACGCTTGTCAATGAATGTGCACCACTGCCAATGCAGCAGCGTCGCCAAATAAATAGTTTCATCATCCACAATCGAGGGTTTTTTATGGGGGTGTTGGATCGCGTAAATATAAACGCGTGTCGTTAACCCCGCCACCACACAACCAATTAGTTGAGGGTTTACCACTTAAAAATATTTCTACTGAAGTGTATCCGATAAGTTCTAAAGCTCTTTCACAGATGTCAACCAGTTCACAATGCCCAGTAGTTCAGCACACACTGAGTAAACCCACGACAACATTTACAATTATAGTGTAGTTGTATAGTGTAGTGTATAATGTAGTGTATAGTGTAGTGTATAGTGTAGTATACTAGTTCAGCACTAACTTGTGTGTAGGAGAGTAAACCACTACAACATGTACAATTATAGTGTAGTGTGTAGTGTATAATGTAGTGTATAGTGTAGTGTATAGTGTAGTATACTAGTTCAGTACTAACTGGTTGTGTGTAGGAGAGTAAACCCACGACAACATTTACAATTATAGTGTAAATTTACATTTAAAGCTTTCGTGACTGCAGGGATTCATATTCTTGGTTTTTTCGGTAAAGTCTTGTAGAAGGGAAATTATAAAATAATATAAATATATAAAAATATAAAAATATTATTTTTATATATTTATATTTTATTCCCTTCTACGTGACTTTACCGAAAGAACCAAGAACAATTATAGTGTAGTGTATAGTGTAGTATACTAGTTCAGTACTAACTGGTTGTGTGTAGGAGAGTAAATCCACGACAACATTTACAATTCGAGTTACCGTGACGTTTCGCCGGTAATTTTGTTCATGTGACAACCCCTCACTCATCGGTTGTGCAGCCGGGTGGTGGCGGATTTAACGACGCATTTATATTTACGCGATCGAACCCAAAAACAAAAGTCTATCATGGATAATATTGGTGGCGAAAGCCTACAAATGTGATAATTGTTGTTTTACCCTTCTATCTGGAAACAAAACTGACACCTTTTTTACAAGGAGTCATGTTTGCATAGACCACAATACCTGCAGTCGTAAAGCAAAAAAAAACATAACTCTGATAATGTATGCACTGTCCTTGAAGTTGATTGGTCCACACCCGAGACAGCTTTCCTTAGAGCCTAGTCTCACATGGGTTGGACCAGATGACGCCAAAAGGCGCACGCATTATGACTGCAGGTATTGTGGTCTATGTAAACATGACTCCTTGTAAAAAAGGTGTCAGTTTTTTTCCCAGATAGAAGGGTAAAAAAACAATTATCATATGTTTTACTGGCAAATGAGGTTCCAATGGAGCCTACAAATGTGTTCAACTGAATTAGTTTAATTCTCAGGGCAGCAGTTTAGCCAAATAAAGAATACGTAGTAAAAAAAAAAACAAATATGAATTATTTACCAATGAGAACATGAATTCGCAACTTGCAATCAAAATAAACACAGTGGCCGCTATTTTAATTTCATCGTTAAAACATTTCTCGTCGTTTTTCCTTCCCGTCGAGATTTCAAATTGTCCCGGGGCTCCACGTGCAGCGCCCTCCCATTGGGCAAACGCGGCCAGCTCCCAGCGAGCACTGCGGCATGCGTCACGTGACGAGGCGTGAGCAGCGTCACGTGGCGAGAGAGATGCCACGAGGCAGAGGGCGCTAGAGAGACGTTGGCAAAAGTTGCGTTGTGAAACACAACCCTTGACGGTGGCTATGAGATGTTAACTACCTCGCCTGCTCTACAGGAGGTCGTGGGTTCGATCCCGACCCCGACGCCTGCTGCTGTATATTTGGAGTCTGCGTGTCTCTCTCATCATCATCACGGTGGCTAGGAGATGTTAACTACCTCGCCTGGTATACAGGCGTTCGTGGGTTCCATCCCGACCCTGACGCCTGCTGTATATTTGGAGTTTGCGTGTCTCTCTCTCGCCGTGGCCGCGTGGATTATTTTTCTCCGGGTCCTCCGGGTTTCCCCCCCTCCGTATTTAGAATCAACATCATGCACTTAAAGAGTTCTTCGGTTGCTGCTATAAATGTCCACACGAAAGATCATGATGATGATGAAGCCACTTTGTTGAACTATCATTTGTGATAACCAGGTGGTCGCTTCTGAAAAATAAATATTTAGCTCAGTGGGGGCCTTACACCTGATAAAATTAAGATAGTTTAATTTAAATTTGAGTTTATCTCTGTGTGTGTCTCTATGGGTTAACGACGTGGTCCATAGTTTAAGGTGCATGGCCACAATCACAATACAGCTGATTGTGATCCTGACGCCTGCTGCTGCATATTTGGAGTTTGCGTGTCTCTCTCTCTCATCATCATCACGGTGGCTAGGAGATGTTAACTCCCTCGCCTGGTACACAGGAGGTCGTGGGTTCGATCCTGACCCTGACGCCTGCTGCTGCTGTATATTTGGAGTTTGCGTGTCTCTCTCTCTGCCCGTGGTCGCGTGGATTTTCATCTCCGGGTCCTCCCAAGTTTATTTTCCACTCCACGTTTAGAATCGACATCACGACGAGTTCTTTGGCTTCTGCGAAACATTTCCACGTGGTGATGATGATGACGATAAGCCGCCAACCTCGTTGAGTTATCATGTTCTGATATCCAGGTGGTCGCTTCTGAAAAAGATCGACTACATAACTCAATGTGGGGGGGGGGGGGGGCTTGGGGCCGTCCATAAATGACGTCACGCGATTTTTGACTTTTTGTGACGCCGTGTGACGAAGGGGGGGGCGGTCAAAAATCGTCCAAAATCGCGTGACGTCATTTATGGACGGCCCCACAGACTGAGGGGGCAAGTGCTGTTAGTAGCGAGCAGCAGCGCCAGTGAAGGCAGGCACAGTGGCAGCAACCACGCCCGACCGCCTTTGTCTCCCCAGTGGCGATGTTCACTACGCACCGCACCCAGGTACTCATTTGAGGCTGAGTCGACCAAGGGGAGGCCCAGTACCGGTTCGTAGCGCAACGTGGCGCTAACCGCTGCGCCACCGCTCCCCACACGCACACGCGCGCGCACACAGACACGCACGCGCACAGACACGCGCGCGCACACGCACAGACACACGCACGCACACAGGCGCAGGCTTCCCCGTTCGCGTCTCTCCACCGCACTGCGCGCGTCTGGACTGTCGGCTCCTGGCGATGTCGCTGCTGCTGCTGCAGGGCGCCTTGTTCCTTCTCCTGTGGGCAGGTGAGAGAGCGGTTAAGTGAGCCAGCGAGTGAGTGAGCGAGTGAGTGGTTACGTGAGTGAGCGAGCGAGTGAGCGAGTGAGTGAGCGAGCGAGCGAGTGACCGAGCGAGTTAGCAAGTGACCGAGTGAGCGAGTGACCGAGCGAGTGAGTGAGCGAGTGAGTGAGCGAGTGAGCGAGCGAGCGAGTGACCGAGCGAGCAAGTGACCGAGTGAGCGAGTGACCGAGCGAGTGAGTGAGCGAGTGAGTGAGCGAGTGAGTGAGAGAGTGAGCGAGTGAGTGAGCGAGCGAGAGAGTGAGTGAGCGAGTGAGTGAGAGAGTGAGCGAGTGAGTGAGTCAGTGACCGCGCGAGTGAGTGAGTGAGCGAGCGAGAGAGTGAGCGAGTGAGTGACCGAGCGAGTGAGTGAGTGAGCGAGTGAGTGAGTGAGAGAGTGAATGACCGAGCGAGTGACCGAGCGAGTGAGTGAGCGAGTGAGTGAGGGAATGAGTCCGTGAGCAAGTGAGTGAGTGACCGAGCGAGTGAGTGAGCGAGTGAGAGAGAGTGAGCGAGTGAATGACCGAGCGAGTGACCGAGCGAGTGAGTGAGCGAGTGAATGAGCGAGTGAGTGAGGGAATGAGTCAGTGAGCAAGTGAGTGAGTGACCGAGCGAGTGAGTGAGCGAGTGAGTGAGCGAGTGAGAGAGTGAGCGAGTGAATGACCGAGCGAGTGACCGAGCGAGTGAGTGAGCGAGTGAGGGAATGAGTCAGTGAGCGAGTGACCGAGTGAGCGAGTGACCGAGTGAGCGAGTGAGTGAGTAAGTGAGCGAGTGAGTGAGCGAGTGAGTGAGTAAGTGAGCGAGTGACCGAGCGAGTGAGTGAGCGAGTGAGTGAGAGAGTGAGCGAGTGAGTGAGCGAGTGAGTGACCGAGCGAGTGAGTGAGCGAGTGACCGACCGAGTGAGCGAGCGAATGAGTGAGTGAGTAACCGATGGCTATGAGATGTTAACTACCTCGCCTGGTATACAGGAGGTCGTGGGTTCGATCCCGACTCTGACAATGCCTGCTGCTGTATATTTAGAGTTTGCGCGTCTCTCATCATCATCATCATCACGGTGGCTATGAGATGTTAACTACCTCGCCTGGTCTACAGGAGGTCTTGGGTTCCATCCTGACCCTGACGATGCCTGCTGCTGTATATTTAGAGTTTGCGCGTCTCTCATCATCATCATCACGGTGGCTATGAGATGTTAACTACCTCGCCTGGTGCACAGGAGGTCGTGGGTTCGATTCCGACTCTGACAATGTCTCCTGCTGTACATTTGGAGTTTGCGTGTCTCTTTCCCTCTGACACCCCTTAGGGTCAGTGGGCCTCGCTTGGTAAGATTTAAACACCAGGGTAGTGAAGTTGTATCTGTATCTCCAGTCAGCTCCCTCGTCACGACGCTTTTGGGTTCCAGCAAACCGCTCGTTCAGTGATTTGGTCGCGAAGCGAGTGGAGGAGAAATCACGGCGCAGGCTGGATTCGTTCCGGTAGCATCGAAAGTTACTCCCCCCTCCTCCTCCCCCCCTCCTCCCTCCCCTTCACCTCCTCCTCTCCCCCTCCTCCCCCCTCCCTCCCCTCCACCCCCTCCTCCCTCCCCTTCTCCCACTCCTACCCCACCCTCCCCTACATCCTCCTCCTCCCCCCCTCCTCCTCCCCCTCCTCCCTCCCCTCCTCCTCTCCAACCTCCTCCCCTTCTCCCCCTCCATCCTCCTCCCCCTCTCTCCCCCCCTCCTCCCCCTCCTATCCTCCCTCCCCCCTCCCTCCCCTCCACCCCCTCCTCCCCCCCTCCCCCTCCTCCCCCCTCCCTCCCCTCCACCCCCTCCTCCCCCCCTCCCCTCCTCCCCCCTCCCTCCCCTCCACCCCCTCCTCTCCCTCCTCCCTCCCCTCCTCCGTATCCAACCTCCTCCCCTTCTCCCCCTCCTACCCCACCCTCCCCTACATCCTCCTCCTCCTCCCCTCCTCCCCCTCCTATCCACCCTCCTCCCCCCTCTCCCTCCTTCCCCCTCCACCCCCTCCTCCCCCTCCTCCCGCCGGTCTAAATAAATCCGATTCTGATGATGAACTCGAAGTCACAAATTCAGTCTCCCGTTAACCCCCCCCTCCCCCCGCCCGCCCCCCTCCCCCCGCCCCCCTCCCCCCCCGCCCCCCTCCCCTTCCCCCTCCACGCGATATGTTTTAGACGTCACGTAACACGGCGTGGCCATGGACGCGTTGTTTTTGCTAATATTGAGATAGGGATAGCAGATAAATACAAGACAGATGGATGATCGATGGATGATCGATGGATGATCGATGGACGATCGATGGATGATCGATGGATGATCGATGGACGATCGATGGATGATCGATGGATGATCGATGGATGCACCATCCGACACGCCCCCCCCCAGGCTCGGCGTTCGCCGGCCTGTACGAGGCGTGCGGCGGGCGCATCGACGTGGGTCGCGACCCCCAGGGCACGGTGCGCTACGGCCCCCAGTGGGGGCAGTACCCCCACAACGCGCACTGCGTCTGGCACCTCGACTCGTGGCCCAGCGAGAGGACATTCGTGCGCCTCTCCTACATCGACGTCGAGTTCTCGCCCAGCTGCCAGTACGACTCGCTCAGCGTCACGCTGGGAGGCGACGTGAGTGACACCACCCCCCCCCGGCTGCCGGGGCGCGACAACGCACCCATCCCGCGGCCGTTTGGAACGCTCTCCACTTCTGATATTTAGTTGCGCTTCTGCGGCCGTCTGGAATGCTCTTCACTTACGATATTTAGATGCGCTTCCGATATTTGGATGCACTTCCGCGACCGTCTGGAACGCTTTTCCCTTACGATATTTAGATGCGCTTCCAATATGTAGATACGCTTCTGTGGCCGTCAGCATGTCACTGTCTCACTGTGTCCCCGTGTCCCCCAGAGGCCCGGGGAGCCAGAGTCAACGCAGGCGTTCTGTCTGTCTCCCTGTGTCCCGTGTCTCTGTCTCCCCATGTCCCTCTCTCCCCGTGTCCCCGTGTCCCCGTGTCCCCGTGTCCCCCAGAGGCCCGGGGAGCCAGAGTCAACGCAGGCGTTCTGTCTGTCTCCCTGTGTCCCGTGTCTCTGTCTCCCCATGTCCCTCTCTCCCCGTGTCCCCGTGTCCCCCAGAGGCCCGGCGAGCCCGAGTCTACGCAGGCGTTCTGCTGGCGCGAGTCTCAGGTGGACGTCTCGTCGCTGTCGGCGCTGTCGGGCCTCGGGGCGGCTCGCCTCACCTTCACGAGCGACGCGTCCGTCTCCTTCGGAGGATTCTCAATCAACTACTTCGGTTCGCCTCATACCCCCCGCGCCTTGCCCCGCACACCCACCCCGGGGGAGGGGGGGGGCGCGTGTCGGATGGTGCATCCATCGATCATCTATCGATCATCCATCGATCATCCATTGATCATCTATCGATCATCTATCTGTCTTGTATTTTATATATATATGTAGTGCTAATACTTACGCGATCCGTGGATAGAAATACCCACGGGGTCCCAGGCGATTGTTAAGATGACGTCACGAAGGAAAGGCAAAAGGCGGGGCATGAGAGAGGGAGAGAGTGGTGACGTCACAGAATGAGGCGGGGCATGAGAGAGGGAGAGAGTGGTGACGTCACAGAATGAGGCGGGGCATGAGAGAGGGTGGTGACGTCACAGAATGAGGCGGGGCATGAGAGAGGGTGGTGACGTCACAGAATGAGGCCACGTGGACTCTGGTCATCCTCGCAGCACTGCGCAGCGGCTATTGGCTGAGCCGTCGAATCAAAGACGGCGGTCGCCGCATCATCGCGCGGCGCTTTCAGATGCGCTTCTTGCGACCGTCTGGAACGCTCTTCGCTTCCGATATTAGTACGCGACTGGAGCTACGCCACTTTAAAATCATCATCATCATCTAGATTGACAAACTCACTTCTTTAGAGCTGCTTCTTGCTGTTGTTGTTGTTGTCTTTAGTTTGTTGTCCTTCCCCCCGGCACCTCACATTTGCAGGGTTGGCTACGTACGGTGCGAAGGAAGTTCAACATACACACAAACTGCTACGCATTACACTATTATGCATGACACTACTATACTATACACTATACTTTACACTACTACACTATACGCAACGACACACTACACTACTATACAATACACTATGCACTTACACTATACATTTCACTACTACACTCTACACTACTAAATGCTACACTACTATACACTACACCGTTATTAGAGTTTTCTCAATCTCTAGACGACGATTTCCGAGTGCACAGCTCCAAGTGGCTTCCTCACGCCAGAAGGCAAAGAGCTGCCCTTCACCCGCCTCGTGTGGGCCACAGTGCCGGCCTTCATAGGCGCTGCTACTCGCTACTGACAGCACTTGCCCCCGACAGTCTGTTGAGGCTACCTGGTGGGGGGGGGGGGTGACCTTTGTCTTTGCAGTCGCTCTGGACTGGTGTGGACGCTTCACCCCGTGCCAGAACGGAGGGACCTGCCACAACACGGACACGCGCTTCCGATGCGAGTGTCCGCCCGGCTGGGAGGGGGAAGTCTGCGACCAAGGTCTCGTCCTTGCTGGCGATCATCGGCAACTCTATAGCCCTTCTGCTATCAGTCTGGCGATCATCGGCAACTCTCTAGCCTCTTCTGCTATCAGTCGAACAGCCCTCGCTCCAGTCAGTGATCATCAGCAACTCTCTAGCCCCTTCTGCTATCAGTCGTACAGCCCTCGCTCCAGTCAGTGATCATCAGCAACTCTCTAGCCCCTTCTGCTATCAGTCGAACAGCCCTCGCTCCAGTCAGTGATCATCAGCAACTCTCTAGCCCCTTCTGCTATCAGTCGTACAGCCCTCGCTCCAGTCAGTGATCATCAGCAACTCTCTAGCCCCTTCTGCTATCAGTCGTACAGCCCTCGCTCCAGTCAGTGATCATCGGCAACTCTCTAGCCCCTTCTGCTATCAGTCGTACAGCCCTCGCTCCAGTCAGTGATTATCAGCAACTCTCTAGCCCCTTCTGCTATCAGTCGTACAGCCCTCGCTCCAGTCAGTGATCATCGGCAACTCTCTAGCCCCTTCTGCTATCAGTCGTACAGCCCTCGCTCCAGTTAGTGATCATCAGCAACTCTCTAGCCCCTTCTGCTATCAGTCGTACAGCCCTCGCTCCAGTCAGTGATCATCGGCAACTCTCTAGCCTCTTCTGCTATCAGTCGTACAGCCCTCGCTCCAGTTAGCGATCATCAGCAATGCCGCGTCCTCGCCGCGTGCTACCTGACGTCACAGAGGTGTGAGCCCTGGCCCTGCTTGGCCCCAAGCTAGATTCATATGTCCCGTGAAGCAAACGGAGCATAGCTGGCACGGCTCGGCTCGGATGTGTCAGTGGGAAAAGGAGTTTCTTGTGACAGCACGGCTTCACTCTGTAATTCTTTTGTTAAAGTCACATAGGTATGAAATAAAATAAATTTAAATAAATTAAATCACTGGCTTTGTTGATAATTTCAAACCAACCCTTTCACAGTTGTGTTTATTCTTCCCCTTTTCTTTCCCCACAACAGCTGTGGCCGCGTTCCCGACTCCACCGTCACAGCTGGAGCAAGAATCTCCAGGTATGGGACAACGCTGACGTCACAGCCGATGCATCACCTTTGCCCCCTACTGTGCCAACTTGCTGCATTTTATCTCTGCTCGTTGTTGTTAGCACCGCTCCTCTGCCCTCTGTTGTTGCTGGAGGGCGACTGCCTCCAACTACGCCCAGTAGCCTCAACGTACACCTAGCCTGGTACTGCTCAGTAGCCTCCTCCTCCACAGAGGCCGATCTTGACACTGTTCGGCTCCACATCCTCCCGTACCATCTCTTCTCCAGCCCCGTGTTGTGCCCGTTTATACACTACACAAATACCCGCCATTTTCCACTAAGTGACAGTGATGTCACAACGGCACCTGTGCCAGGCAAGGTGCACTTTGAGGCCAGGTGAAGTGTCGAAGGCTCGCTGACAGGAGGTCACGGGACAAACCCAGCAGGTGCCATGGGCTGGCTGACTGAGATGACTGGCAGATGCACCAGCTGTAGAAACATACAAAAGAACATAGCCTTAACAGACTGTTGGGGCAAGTGCTGTTAGCAAGCACCTATGAAGGCCGGCATAGCACACGAGGGGGTGGGTAGCCAGCACCACGCCCGGCCGCCTTTGTCTCCCTAGTGGCGATGTTCACACATTGCCCCACATACTCATTCGAGGCTGAGTCGACCTAGGAAAGGCTCAGGACCGGTTCAGTTAATCGTCACTCGTGTTGGCCGTGAGCAGGAATCAAACTCGGGTCGCCAGGTTCATAGCGCAGCGCGCTAACCGCTACAGCACCGCTCTCCACAAGCACCACAGGTACGCACGTGTGAGCATGTGTACACTCGGGGTCTCACGCGTGAACCACCGCTACCTCCCCCCCCCTCCCCCCCCAGACAACGCCGGCGACGATGGACCGGCGTCGCCGGGAGGGCCGGCGAGTGACTCCCAGGCGGAAGGCCACGGCACCGCTCCTCCAGCGGCCGCCCCCACGGATTCCCGTCGCGAAGACGACCCCGACGACGACCCCGACCCCGACGACCCCGACGACGACCTCACGTACGAGAACGTTTACGACCCCTCCTTCGAGTTCGACCCCAGCCAGGCCGCCGCCGACCAATACCTCTTCAGCCTCGTGCCTCCGACGGTGCCCAACCTGCCGCTCCCTCCGGCGGGCGACGCTGCCCCGTCCGGCGACAACCCCGGGGGAGCGACCGTCGCTCGGGGCGACGGCGGCGACGACGGCGGCGGCGGCGCCGAGAGAGGCGACGGAGGCCCGGGCACGCCGGGGGCGGGTCTGGCGAGCGAGAGCCGAGGCCCGGACGGGGGCGGCGTCATCGCCCCGGGACCGGAGTCGGCACCTCGGCCGGAGGGCGGAAGCCCCGGGGGCGACGACGAAACGTCCGCGGGGTCGGACACGGAGACGGCCGCGGGTGCCTCCCGGACTCCGACCGCCGACGAGGGCCGGCGAGACGGCCTCACGAGTCCGCCCCCCCGACAGCTGGAGCCGAGCCTCCCGCCGGCACTGTCCCGCCCGGACGGCCCGCCCAGCCAGACGGCGCCGCCGACGGCTCCCTGGAGCCGGACCCCGGCGCTACCGGCGGCTGCCGACGCGACAGTTCCGCCGGTGGCCGAACCGCCTCCACCACCGCCTGTCACACCCATCGCCGCGGCGACGGAACCGCTGGCGACGCGCGGGGGGGCAACTGGGGCGGAGGCGGCGGTGCTCGAGAGCTCGTCGACGCAGGGGGCGCTGGCGGGCAACGTCGAGGCAACGGTGCCGGCTGCAACGACGGTGATGGCAACAACTACGACAGCAGCAGCGGCAGCAGCAGCAGCGGTAGCAACAACAGTAACAACTGCAGCAGCAGCAATAGCGGGAACAACTACAACACCTACAGCAACTAGACCAACAGCAGCAGCAGTAGCAGCAACAACAGTAGCAACTGCAGCAGCTACAACTGCAACAACTACAACAGGAGTAGCAGCAGTAACAGCAGTAACAATAGCAGCACCAACAGCAGTCACAACTACAACACTTGCAGCAGTAGCAACAGCAATCACACCAGCAGCAGTCACAACTACAACTCCTACAGCAGTAGCAGCAGCAGTCACACCAGCAGCAGCAGGAGCTATACGTCCAACAGCAACTGCTGCAACAGCAGTACTACCCACAGCGGTGATGGCAACAGCAGTGACCGGAGTAGCAGGAGCGATTATACCCATGGCTTTGCTGACCCCTGGGCCTCCGGCTGCAACAGCAGAAGCAGCAGCAGAATCAGCAGCAGCAGACGCAGCAGCAGCAGCAGAAGGAGCAGCAGCAGAACGAGCAGCAGCAGAAGCAGCCGAAGCAGCATCAGCAGAAGCAGCAGAAGCAGCACGAGCAGCAGAAGAATCAGCAGCAGCAGCAGCAGAACGAGCAGCAGCAGTAGCAGCAGCAGAAGCAGCAGAAGCAGAAGAAGCAGCAGCAGAAGCAGCAGAAATAGAACGAGCAGCAGCAGCAGAAGCAGCAGCAGAAGAAGCAGCAGCAGAAGCAGCAGAAATAGAACGAGCAGCAGCAGCAGAAGCAGAACGAGCAGAAGCAGCAGCAGCAGACGCAGCAGCAGCAGAAACAGCAGCAGCAGAAGCATCAGCAGAACGAGCAGCAGCAGAACAAGCAGCAGCAACAGCAGCAGAAGCAGCAGCAGCAGAAGCAGCAGCAGCAGTAGCAGCAGAAGAAGCAGCAGCAGAAGCAGCTGCAGAAACAGAACGAGCAGCAGCAGCAGCTGCAGAAGCAGAACGAGCAGCAGCAGCAGCAGCAGCAGAGCAGCAGCAGAAGCAGAAGTAGCAGCAGCAGCTGCAGAAACAGAACGAGCAGCAGCAGAAGCAGCAGCAGCTGCAGAAACAGAACGAGCAGCAGCAGCAGTAGCAGCAGCAGCAGCAGAACGAGCAGCAGCAGCAGCAGCTGCAGAAACAGAACGAGCAGCAGCAGCAGTAGCAGCAGCAGCAGCAGAAGCAGCAGCTGAACGAGCAGCAGCAGAAGCAGAAGAAGCAGCAGCAGAACGAGCAGCAGCAGCAGAAGCAGCAGCAGCAGAAGCAGCAACAGCAGCAGAAGAAGCAGCAGCAGAAGCAGCAGCAGCTGAACGAGCAGCAGCAGCAGAAGCAGCAGCAGAAGCAGCAGCAGCAGAAGCAGCAGCAGCAGAAGCAGAACGAGCAGCAGAAGCAGCAGCAGAAGAAGCAGCAGAAGCAGCAGCAGCAGCTGAGATCGAGGCGAGTGCTCAGAGCGGGGAAGGGGGCTCACATCTGGCCCCCCGCGAGTCTCCGGATGTTGCAGGAGACGTTCTGCCGTTCATCAAAGGTGGGTCCCAGAGCTGAATTCATCTCTGTACTAGGATGTGGTGTGCCGGGGCTGTGGATTTAAAACTATTTAACTATTTTTGTTTGTATTTGCCAGGTAAGGGCTCACTCAGCCTAATGACAATTTTTTTGTATTTGACCAGGTAAGGGCTGACTCAGCCTAATAGCATTTTTATTTTATTTGATAATACTAGCGGCTGCTCCCGTATCAATGAGCACCCTAAGCTCGACACCCTGCAAGAAGCCAATCACCGCAGACGATCCCGCCGCCGCCGCCACGATACGATGCGCCAACGCCGTTCACTGCCCCGTGCCCCACGGACATCCGCCACCCGCGGAAGTCCGACTTTCGCGCGCCGCGACACGATGAGGGATGATGGCGTGTGAACCCGACACGATCTGAGAGGGAGAAGCATGAAGTGACTGTGTCGGCCGGGTGACTGATGCATCGCGACTTGCCGGTGGGCCCAGGAAAGCGATGGTCGGCAGGCCAGGAGACGGCCAAGGCAGGGAGAACAATCCAGGGTCGGCGTGGCATCCCTTGGAGATGTGGCCCCGCAGGCCGCACTTAGAACAAGTGACCGGGAACCTCCACGGTGGAGGGGGGGGGGGTCCCACCGTCATCGTCCCGCACCAACCCTCCCACGCGGGCTCCTATCGAACAAAGCACAGGCTTGCACCGGCTCCTATCGAACAAAGCGCAGGCTTGCACCGGCTCCTATCGAACAAAGCACAGGCTTGCACCGGCTCCTATCGAACAAAGCGCAGGCTTGCACCGGCTCCTGACGCTCCGGCTCGTCCTCCGAGAATCCCGTGCAGGCAGCCACCCCGGGCCACCGCTGTAGGTTGAAATGTGCTTGGATGCATCGGGCTGCCTTCAGCCACGTCAAGTCGTCCTCCTCCGTGGCAGGCAGAGAGACGCTCATCTCCTGGACTAGCAACAGCAGTCTTTCCAGCACCAGAGAGTCCAGCGCCATCTGCTCCATCCGCGGATATGCGGCGTGGGCCAGCAACAACAGCCCGCTGCGAATGGCGAGGGGCGGGTCTAAAATGGCAGCCATTTGGGCGCAAGCTTGAGGCAGCATCGCTCTGTCCGCTGCGGGGATGGCATCGAACGCTGCCATAGAGTCGTCATCCATGGTGGTGGGAAGAGCCCGCAGCACCGCCTCGTCGGACCACCCGACAGCCGCTTCTGCAGAGAAGGCACCTCCAGGACGAGACGCCGATGGCAAGTCGAATTTGGCGGGAAGCGTTTCCCGCCCAATGGACAAAATGGCGGCAGAATTTAGCGCGTCGCTCCCGGTGGGCAAAATGGCGGCCGCTTGCGCGTTCTGGGGCTCCGCCGAATCCCGCGCTTGGCCGACGGCGACGGTAGAGCTGCCCGCTCGATGATCCCGTGCTGTAGCTTCCTCGACAGGCGCCTCCACCCTGAGCTGTAGCAACTAGCTCCGTCGCAGCAGGAGTACGTTGCGCGTGTGCCATCCTGCTCCGGTCGGCGGCAGCGAGGAGTCGATGTCCCTCACACGTTGCTCCGCAGGGATCGCCTCCTCAGGACCAATCTCCGGGGTCCTGGATTCCAGGGCTGTCGGGGGATTCACTTCTTCGTCGTCCTCTTCGCCCGAGGACACAATAGTAGGAGTCTTGTTCTTGGTCGACTTTGACATATAAAAAAAAATTACACTTCTGACTCCAAATGTAGTGACTGATTCAGAGACACTAGGAGTAGGAGGCACTCTATTTATTAACAGCCTTCACAGTTCACAAGAGGTAACTACAGCTCCCAGTCAGGACAGCTAGCAGACTGCCTGCCTGACGACGCCGAGGTGAAGATGTAGATGGCGGCGAAGACTCCAGTGGCACAACGGGATCCCACTCCAAGCAACAGCCCCGAGCCTTCGCTTGGGGTCCCCTTTTATCCTCCCGGCGTGGCCTAGTTCCGTCCCAGCCACGCCTCCCTTCTAGAACCTACTAGCGGGTTCCCGAGCTCACCTCACGTGCCCTCTCTGTAACCTTTCCTCTACATCCCTCTCTCTGGCTTATCACGTGACCTGCTGACAGACAGGGCTGCTGCAACTGCAGATCCCCTTCTCTGCCGGCAACCAGCGCTATGCTACGTAGTGACCCATTCCATGTCACCACACCTGCACCAGACAAAGCAAAAGAAAAGGAAATGTGAGCTGGACTCTCCGAAGATCTATTGCAGATTGAGGACATCCGCAGGACTGCAGTTATCGACAGGGAACTGGTGAGACTCCATGTGGATATTCCAGCACTGCAGGAGACCCGGCTTGCTGGCAGTGGCTCACTGCGATAGAGTGACTACACTTTCTACTGGCAAGGCAAACAGCAGAACGCACCAAGGGAACACGGCGTTGGGTTTGGCGTCAATAACACACTCCTTGGCATGCTGGAACCACCAACCACAGGCTCCGAGCGGATTCTGCTCATGAGACTGCTCACTGCTTCTGGCCATGTAAACATCCTGAGTGTCTATGCCCCAACACTCTACTCACTTCCGGAGATTCATGACCAGTTCTATGAGGAGCTTCACAATATTATTCGCCCCCAGCTCTGAGCAAGTGTTTCTGTTGGGAGACTTCAATGCAAGGGTTGGGGCTGTCCACGATGCGTGGCCCGCATACCTTGGCTATCATGGCATCAGAAAGATTAATGCAGTGGCCAAAGATCACTGGAGCTTTGTTCATACCACAATCTCTGTATCACAAACTCAATCTTTCTCACAAAACCTTGCTATATAGTGTCATATAGACATCCAATGTCTCTTAATTGGCATCAATTGGACCTCGTCATCACCCGACAAGCCCTCCTCAAATCAGTACTCATCACACGCAGCTACCACAGTGCAGTCTGTGACACCGATCACTCACTGGTATCCAGCAAGGTCAGACTACGCCCCAAAAATATACACCGCTTCAAACAAAAGCGCTACCTCCGCATCAACTCTATCAAGACCTACCTCCCAGAGCTCACTCAATCATTCCAACACAGCCTTGAGCAGCCTCTACATGACACACCAGATGGAAGCGTGGAGACAAAGTGGGCGTACATCAAAGACGCCATCTTCAATGCAGCCATCACTACCTTCAGCAAGCAGACAAGGCAGAACATAGACTGGTTTGAGGAACACCTGGCTATGTTTGAACCCATCCTCCAAGCCAAGCGCACAGCGCTCCTGAAGTACAAGCAAGTCCCAAGTACAGGATCGTTAAGGGCTCTGAAAGCTGCCCGCAGTGCAGCTCAAACGACCGCCAGACGCTGCGCCAACAACTACTGGCTGAACCTCTGCAGTAGGATCCAACTCGCATCTGACACTGGCAATATCCATGCCATGTATGAAGGCGTCAAGACAGTCTTTGGTCCAAACATCAGGAGGGCTGCCCCCCTGAAATCGCACAGGGGCCATCATCACTGATAAACGAGCAAATGGCCAGGTGGGTAGAACACTACTCAGAGCTCTACTCACGAGACAACGGTGTGTCAGAAGCTGCCCTTGCTGCTGTAAAGCCCCTACCAACGATACACGAACTGGAAAATGTTCCAGCCTTGAAGGAACTGGATAACGCCATCAACTCACTAGCCAGCGGCAAGTCCCCCGGGACAGGACGGCATCACACCTGAGGTACTGAAATGTGTGAAACCCGCCGTCCTCACAAAACTCCACGAACTTCTCTGCCAGTGCTGAGAAGAAGGAGCAATGCCTTTAGACATGAGAGACTCCAACATCATCACCCTATATAAAAACAAGGGTGACCGTGGGGACTGCAATAACTACCGCGGCATCTCCCTGCTGAGCATCGTGGGGAAAACCTTTGCCCGTGTGGTCCTCAGCAGGTTACAGATACTAGCTGAGAGGACGTATCCTGAGGCTCAGTGTGGCTTCAGAGCAGGAAGGTCCACGATCGACGTGCTCTTATCCTTGCGTCAGCTACAGTTGAAATGTCGCGAACAGAGAATGCCCCTGTACTTGGCATTCATTGATCTTACAAAAGCCTTTGACCTCATCAGTAGGGGAGGCCCTCTTCAAACTCCTCAAAGTGATCAGCTGCCCACCGAAGCTGCTGGCAGTCATCTCCACTTTCCATGACAACACGAAAGGAACAATACAGCACAGCGGCACCACCTCAGAGGAATTTCCCATACTCAGCGGTGTAAAGCAGGTGGGGTGCGTGCTTGCCCCAACACTGTTTGGTATCTTTTTCTCACTTATGCTCACACATGCCTTTGGGACAGCAGAAGAGGGAGTCTTTCTCCATACAAGATCTGATGGCAAACTCTTAAACCTTAGCTGTCTCAGATCAAAGACCAAAGTCCGCAAAGTCCTCATCAGAGAACTCCTATTCGCTGATGATGGCAGCTCACACAGAACAAGGTCTGCAGACACTCATCGACCACCTTGCCAATGCCCGCAACAATTTTGGCCTGACAATCAGTCTGAAAAAGACCAATGTCATGGGCCAGGATGTCAGAGACACCCCTTCCATAAACATTGGCAGCTACACCCTGGAAGCCGTTCTGGACTTCACCTACTTGGGTTCCACCATCACCTGCAATGTGTCCCTCGTCACAGAGATTGACGAGCGCATTGGGAAGGCGTCTGCAGCTATGTTCAGGTTGACCAAAAGAGTGTGGGAGAACAAATCTCTAACGCTCAACACCAAAGTGCTAGTGTACGGGGCCTGCGTCCTTAGCACCCTCCTCTATGGGTCTGAGTCCTGGACAACATACGCCCATCAAGAACATCGACTAAACACATTCCACCTCCGATGTCTCAGGCACATCCTCCGTATCAGATGGCAAGATCGCATTCCCAACACCTCAGTCCTCAACTTGGCCAACATTCCCAGCATGTACTCTCGACTCAGTCATAGGCGCCTGAGATGGCTTGGACACGTTCGCCGCATGCAGGATGGCAGAACACCCAAGGATGTCTTGTACGGCGAGCCGGCATCAGTCACACGGGCCACTGGTCGCCCGGTCCTGCGCTTCAAAGATGTCTGCAAACGGGACACGAAAGAGCTGCGACATCAACCCAAATGACTGGGAGAAAACTGCCGGCGACCGACTCAGCTGGCAGCAGGCTGTGAAAAGAGGCCTCAGGAGAGGCGAGGAGAAAAGCCGCATCGCTCGGCAGACCAAGAGGGAGCGACGTAAAGAACAAGCAACAAACACCTCTGGAGCTGCCACCTCATTCACTTGCAATTGCTGTGGCAAGGATTGTCACTCAAGGATTGGCCTACTAAGTCATTCTAGGCACTGCAAAACCTACAGCTGACCTCGTAAGGCACAAAAGAAATTGTCTCTCGAGAGACAGGCCTATTGGTTGGTTGGTTATTGGTGTCTGTTTCTGTGCGTGTGTGGAACATATTCGCCAGTTAGAAACATTGAGGCTGGCCTGCCTATGATCCATCCTGGGTTTAACCAGGCTGGATTGTGTGAGGAGCTCGCATGTCCTTGAAAGATCTGAACAAAGTCCCATCAGTGAGCTCCTCCGGCAGGCAAGGCTGCGTTGGCTGGGTCATGTAGCCTGCATGCCCAGTCACCGCATGCCTAAACAGCTTTTGTTCGGCCGGATCGAGGGGGCTAAACGGGCGTGGCACGGGCTAGAGAAGAGATGGAGTGATGTGTTACAGGAGGACGTGGAGCTGAGTGGACTTGCTGATGACTGGTACCAGCGGTGTCAAGATCAGCCTCTGGGGAGGAGGCTCGTGAAGGATGCTACTGGGCAGTTGGAGGCAGTCGCCCTCCAACGACAACGGTGGGGGGAGGAGCGACGCTCACAACAACGAGCGGAGCGCCGGGTGGAAAAAGCACAGCAAGTTAGCACAGTAGGGGGCACAGCCAGTCATCTCAGTCAGTCGACCTGTGGAACCTGGGTCTGCCCCGTGACCTCCTGCCAGCAGGCGTTCGACACTTCACGTGGCCTCAAGGTGCACATGGCCTGGCACAAGCAACAGCTCCAGCCTTGATAGGCGCTGCCTACTCGCTAACAGCACTTGCCCCGACATTCTGTTACAGGCTACACGGGGGATCTTTGTCTTTGTGTGTGTGCGTGTGTGCTACAAACACCCCACAAACAGAAGGAGCTCTCCTGAGCGTGGCCTCGTTGCTGAGGCTCGCCAGGCCCGTGACGGCCCGACAAGCCCGGCCCGGCTCGGACGAGAACCGCCGACTCGCACGCGATGTTCGAGACGCTGTGAGTGGCAAGACACGCTCCCAAAGCACTCTCAAGGGGTCTGGGAGACTCGGCTCCAGGAGACCGGGTCTCAGGGTCTGGGAGACTCGGCTCCAGGAGACCGGGTCTCAGGGTCTTGAGACTCGGCTCCAGGAGACCGGGTCTCAGGGTCTTGAGACTCGGCTCCAGGAGACCGGGTCTCAGGGTCTTGAGACTCGGCTCCAGGAGACCGGGTCTCAGGGTCTTGAGACTCGGCTCCAGGAGACCGGGTCTCAGGGTCTTGAGACTTGGCTCCAGGAGACCAGGTCTCAGGGTCTTGAGACTCGGCTCCAGGAGACCGGGTCTCAGGATCTTGAGACTCGGTTCCAGGAGACCGGGTCTCAGGGTCTTGAGACTCGGCTCCAGGAAACCGGGTCTCAGGGTCTTGAGACTCGGCTCCAGGAGACCGGGTCTCAGGGTCTTGAGACTCGGCTCCAGGAGACCGGGTCTCAGGGTCTTGAGACTTGGCTCCAGGAGACCAGGTCTCAGGGTCTTGAGACTCGGCTCCAGGAGACCGGGTCTCAGGGTCTTGAGACTCGGTTCCAGGAGACCGGGTCTCGGTGTCTTGAGACTCGGCTCCAGGAGACCGGGTCTCAGGGTCTTGAGACTCGGCTCCAGGAGACCGGGTCTCAGGGTCTTGAGACTCGGCTCCAGGAGACCGGGTCTCAGGGTCTTGAGACTCGGCTCCAGGAGACCGGGTCTCATGGTCTTGAGACTCGGCTCCAGGAGACCGGGTCTCAGGGTCTTGAGACTCGGCTCCAGGAAACCGGGTCTCAGGGAGATTGTCTTGAGACTTTCGAGCTCACCGCGATCGAGATAAATAACGTTGAGTGTTGTGCTGCACCCCCCACGTCACCCAGCTCTGCTTGGTCACTAACATTCCTCACCACAGGTGGAACCGGTGTACAGAAGCTTGCCTGGGTTCCTGGAGGTGCAAATGAACAACATCAGGTAATGGCTCACATCCACATCATTTGTTTCTGGTGGTTACATCATTTCAGATAATCCTACAGCAAGACAGACTCTGAGACCCGGTCTCCTGGAGCCGAGTCTCAAAACCCTGAGACCCGTTCTCCTGGAGCCAAGTCTCAAGACGCTGAGACCCGGTCTCCTGGAATGAATTGGAAGAGAAAAAACTTCGCGAATGTTTGAGAAAAGTAAAAAATGAACAGAATAATAATTTTGCATTTTGAGTGTTTTGGCGATGTTGACAAAAATAACTTTGCTGACTGTGATGTTGCTGATGATGATGATGCTGCTGATGCGGATTCTGGTGATGCTGATGATGATGCTGCCGATGCTGCCGCTGATGATAATGATGATAATGCTGCTGATGATGATGCTGCTGCTGATGATGCTGCTGCTGATGCTTCTGATGCTGCTGCTGCCCGTGCGTGCCCCCCAGCGAAAGCGGGGTGCTGCTGTCCCTCTCCGTGACCTTCGTGGCGCCGCCCGGCGACCTGGCGTCGCTGTACGCGGTGCGAGCGTCGGCCACGCAGCGCACAGAGCGGCCGCGGAGGCCCATCGCCCTCGTGGGCCACAGCGCCGTGCATCTCGAGCTCAGCGGTACGAGCTCGCCGCACCATTCGTCATCAGCAGCGTCGTCGTCGCCGCTGATGATGACACCGCCGTCACTGCGATCGCTGTCGTCATCACCACCACCATCATCATCATCATCACTACCATAATTATCATCACTGCCATCATCATCATCACCACCACCATCATTATCATCACTGCCATCATCATCATCATCACTACCATCATTATCATCACTACCATCATTATCATCACTACCATCATTATCATCACTGACATCATTATCATCATCACCACCACCATCATTATCATCACTGCCATCATCACCACTACCATCATTATCATCACTACCATCATCATCACTACCATCATCACCACTACCATCATCATCATCACTATCATCATCACTACCATCATCACTACCATGATCACCACTACCATCATCATCATCATCACTACCATCATTATCATCACTACCATCATCACCACTACCATCATCATCACCACTACCATCATCATCACCACTACCATCATCACTACTACCATCATTATCATCACTACCATCATCACAACTACCATCATTATCATCACAACCATCATCACCACTACCATCATTATCATCACTACCATCATCATCACTACCATCATCACCACTACCATCATCATCACTACCATCATCACCACTACCATCATTATCATCACTACCATCATCACAACTACCATCATCATCATCATCATCACTACCACCATCACCACCACCATCATTATCATCACTACCATCATCACAACTACCATCATCATCATCACTACCACCATCATCATCACTGCCATCATCATCATCACCACTACCATCATCATCATCACTACTATCATTATCATCATCACTATCATCACCACTACCATTATCATCATCACTATCATTATCACCACCACTACCATCATTATCATCATCACTACCATCATCATCATCACCACTACCATCATCATCACTACCATCACCACTACCATCATCATCACCACTACCATCATTATCATCACTACCATTATCATCACTATCATCATCATCACTCCCATCATCACCACTACCATCATCATCACCACTACCATCATTATCATCACAACCACCATCATTATCATCGCCGCTGCCACCGCCGTCACTGCGATCGCTGTCGTCATCACCACTACCATCATCATCACCACTACCATAATCACTGCCATCATCATCACCACTACCATCATCACCACTACCATCATTATCACCACTACCATCACCACTACCATCATCATCACCACTACCATCATCATCATCATCACTGCCATCATCACCACTACCATCATCATCACTGCCATCATTACCACTACCATCATCATCATCACTACCATCATCTCCACCACTACCATCACTACCATCACGACTGCCACTATCGTCAACACCGCCACCAAACGAGTGGAATAGCCCGTCATCGCACCATGCTGATGATGATGATGATAGCAGGCGTGGTGAGAGGTGATGATGGTGCTGCTGCTGCTGATGATGATGGAGGATGTTACAGACGCTGCCGATGCTGTTTGACCCCAGGCCACCAGAAACGCCTGTGCGATACGGCGCTCTCTTGCCCTCCGTGGTTCGAGTGCATTGATGGAGGAGGAGGTGGAGGAGGTGGTGGAGGAGGAGGAGGTGGAGGAGGAGGAGGTGGAAGAGAGCGCTGCACGTCGCTGTGCACTCGTGGGTTCTGCAGGAACGGGGGCAGCTGCTCACACTACGTGGCCCACAAACCACAGTGCAGGTGCCCACTCAACCACTCAACCACTCTCAACCACCCTCAACCACTCTCAACCACTCCCAACCACTCAACCACCCTCCACCCTCAACCACTCAACCACTCAACCACTCTCAACCACCCTCAACCACTCTCAACCACTCCCAACCACTCAACCACCCTCCACCCTCAACCACTCAACCACTCAACCACCCAACCACCCTCCACCACTCAACCACTCAACCACTCAACCACCCCCAACCACTCTCAACCACTCTCAACCACCCTCCAACCACTCCCAACCACTCTCTCTCAATCACCCTCAACCACTCTCAACCACTCCCAACCACTCTCAACCACTCTCCCTCTCTCTCAACCACTCCTAACCACTCTCAACCACTCTCAACCACCCTCAACCACTCCCAACCACTATCAACCACTCTCTCTCTCAACCACTCTCTCTCTCTCTCACCCTCTCTCTCTCAACCATTCCCTCAGCTACTCTCAACCACTCTCTCATACAAGTGTAGTGCCATAAGAGGGGAGGGGCTGCTGGGGGCTATGGGACCCTAGACAGATAAGCCCTCGTCGCCAGGCGCTAGGATCCCAGGCACCCCAGACAGTTAAGCCCCTTGGCGCCACCAACGGGGGGGGGGCTGTGTGTGCTCTGTGGGATAACTGGGGGCGCACACAACCCCACCCCTCGTTGGGGACGAGGCATAAAAGGGCAGCTCCCTGGCCGATCGGGGCCAGTCGCAGCTCAAGACCCAAGACCCGCCAGCCAGCCAGCTTAGGACCCTGGACCCCCTCGTCCCGCTTGTCCTTGTAAGGGCCGGGACGCTGTGAGGGCCAGTGGTGGGACTCTGGAACTCCCGGCTCTACGTCCTTGTAAGGGCGAGTTCCGAGGAAGCCAGAGTCCAGACCCGCACCTTGGCTGGGTCGGGTCAGGTAGCTTCCCCTAGGGCAGGGGTCGGCAACCTACGGCTCCGGAGCCGCATGCGGCTCTTTACGGGCTGCTTCTTGACGATATGTACGTATGTACATAGATGCATTGCGGCTCTTGAAATACTGAATTTTGTACCGAATTGGAAAGAAATGGCTCTTCTTGTTATTTTGGTTGCCGACCCCTGCCCTAGGGTAATTGTAGCCGGAGGACCCCAGAGCGTAGCCAGAGTAGTGTATCTAGGCTGTGTACCTAGGCTGTGTATCTAGGCTGTGTATCTAGGCTGTGTGCCTAGGCTGTGTTGCTAGGCTGTAACAGAGTATCAGGACTGTTGGAGTGTTGTGTTGTAATAAAGAAGTTACCTCTACAAGTGTCTCCGGAACCCATTACACAATGACAACCGCCATTCACTACCAAGTGGCGGTGCCGTCACCACAGCGCCCGTGCCAGGCTAGGTGCACTTTGAGGCCACGTGGAGGTCCCGGGGTAAAGACGACAAGCTACGGATGACCTCTAACCTTTGACCTATTCGACACGATGAGGCCAAAGGTGACCAGATGACTACTGGACATCTGTGAAAAAGAGCTTTACAGCTCATCGGGTTCCTGCTGGACAGCTGTGAGCAAGGCCTCCAGTCACGGTAGTTGTGCTGACCCCTGGGGGCTACGTCACCATGTCCCCAGGGTGGGTCACGTGAGCGAGGTGATTTATCAACGTGTGCAATGATATCGTACGTGAGGGTCATTGGCGAGCAATCACGTCGTGCGAATCTGCCAATACGTCACGAAAAAACTAGGATAGAAATGTTAAAATTCGTACGGTAATCACAACGTTATAAATTACCTTCCTAAACTCAACGATCGTATCCATGAGAGAGGGTTTTTTGGGTAAGATCGCGTAGCTATAAATGTGTCGTTAAAACCCGCCACCACCCGACACAGCCAATTAGTGAGGGGTTTGTCATGTAAACAGAACATGCCAACATCACGGGACCTTTCTTTGCCAGTATCAAAATATGATCATTGGTTTTACCCTTTCTGGTGATAATACATGCGGTAAGATGTTCAAACACCAAACTGAAACCTTTTTGCAAGGAATCATGTTACTGCATTGACCACGTACTTGTGGTGAACATGCAAACAAAACAAACATGCTCTGCTAGTACGTGATGATGCATTGTCTTTGAAACTGATTGGTCCACACCAGAGACAGCTTTCTTTAGAGCCTAGTCTCAAACGGTGTTAGACGCCACAAGGCGAACAACACAAGGACAGTGCCACTCTCAGGACATTGAGAGCTCGGGGTGAGCAACTACATCATGGGACCTCCCTTGCCAGTGTAATGTGAGGATATATCCGGCTTGCTGATCGATCATACCTCGTTACGATGATTGGCTCTACCGGTCCTGGCCCATAGCCAATGGGGAGAAGTCTAGGGGTGTGGCCCTGACGTAATGGGAAGGTGACATCTGTAAGTAGAGGATTGGTTCTGCTGGCTTTAGCCACAGCCAATGGGGGGATGAGTCAGGGACGCGGTCCCGGGAGCCTACGATGGAGTCTAGAAGATTCCATAGAGGTTAGCCAGGATTGGTGGAAAGGTACCACGTGACCCGGGTATTAAAAGGGGTGGAGACTGACAACACGTGGTCAGATCTGGAACGAACGGAGGGTGAGGCCACGCTGGAGCGGGGTCCAGGCTGCCACGTGGTCCAGGCTGCCACGTGGCCGCGCGTGTCTCTCTCTCTCTCCCTCTCACGCTGTCTGTCAGCAGCGTGAAGGAGTAAGATGGGAGTGTTGTGAACGAAAGACAAATAAAGACCGGATTCCAGAAGTCGCTTCCACGACCTTTATTACACCAGTATCAAAATATAAGGATAGATTTTACCCTTTCTGGCAATAAAACAGGAGTTGTGTTAAGATGTTCTAACACCAAACAGGACACTGCAGAGCAAAAGGCCGCTTCTGGCCACTCATATACGAACCTATTTTTGTTATTTTGCCAGGTGAGGTCCCACTGAGCTGCGATGTAGCAGCTCTTTTGCCGAAGTGTCTTGTCATTGTCGTGTGGAAATTTATAGCAGCAGACAAATACAATATACGCATGACGTCGATTCGAAATGTGGAGGGGAAAAAAAACGGAGGACCCGGAGAGAAAAATCCACACGCGACCACGGGGAGAACACGCACACTCCAAATATACAGCAGCAGGCGTCAGGGTCGGGATCGAACCCACGACCTCCTGTAGACCAGGCGAGGTAGTTCACATCTCCTAGCCACCGTGATGATGATGAGAGAGAGACGCAAACTCCAAATATACAGCAGCAGGCGTCAGGGTCGGGATCGAACCCACGACCTCCTGTATACCAGGTGAGGTAGTTAACATCTCCTAGCCACCGTGATCATGATGATGAGAGAGAGACACGCAAACTCCAAATATACAGCAACAGGCGTCAGGGTCGGGATCGAGCCCACGAGCTCCTGTAGACCAGGTCGAGGTAGTTAACATCTCCTAGCCACCACGGTGCCCATACACAAGGTGCTTTTATGCAGAAGTTCGTGCGGTTCCAAGCCTAGTGGCTGCCCCCCAGTTAAATACTGCGAGTTTTTTTATTAACAAGCAAAACAAAAAGATTGTTTAACACGTAGGTCTTTCGCGACCGATATTATCCATAATGGAGTTCTTTTTTGGGGGGGTTAGATCTAACCTCTCGTGAGGGAGGTCGGGGGGGAGGAGATGGCCGCTTGGGTTATCACCCCTCTTTCTGGGGATAGACAGGAGGAAGTTAAATTTCGATTTAAAGCTTTCGTGACTGCAGGGATTCATCTTCTTGGTTCTGTCGGTAAAGTCACGTAGAATGGAAACAGACCTGGTCTTCACCTGATGACGGCTGCTTGCGTTGTGGCCGAAACGTCGTGAGAATGATTTTATTTGTATTATTTTATTACTTCCCTTCTACGTGACTTTACCGAAAGAACCAAGAAGAGGAGGAAGTTAATCACAGCCCCGCGGGACTTTTGCTGACAATAAGTTCACTTGGCGCGCGTAGGCTCCCTATCTCCCGGTCGTTCCCCTTCATCGTTCTCCTGCTCTCTCTCTCCTCCTCCTCCTCTCGCTCTCTAACCCTCCCTTCCTTCCTTCCTCCCTCTTATCTCGGCAGCTGCCCGATCGGCGACCATTACTGGTTCATGGGAGCTCGCTGCGACGTCCGGATGACGACGCAGAACGCGGTGGGCATCGCGGCCGGGGCGGCGCTGGGGCTGGTGACGCTCACCGCCATGGTGCTGCTGCCGGCCGCGCGGCGCTTCCAGAAGGTGCTCTCCCTACGGTACAGACGGGACGCCTCGACACAGCGCCGCCGTCACTGCCACCGCTGCCACCGCCGCCGCTGTGGCCCGCACTGCAGATTAGCGCGGCGCTAGAGCAGGCCCCGTGGTCAGAAGCCTTAAGTAGGCCCCGTGGTCAGAAGCCTTAAGTAGGCCCCGTGGTCAGAAGCCTTAAGTAGGCCCCGTGATCATAAGCCTCAAGTAGGCCCCGTGGTCAGAAGCCTTAAGTAGGCCCCGTGGTCAGAAGCCTCAACTAGGCCCCGTGGTCAGAAGCCTTAAGTAGGCCCGTGGTCAGAAGCCTCAACTAGGCCCCGTAATCAGAAGCCTTAAGTAGGCCCCGTGGTCAGAAGCCTTAAGTAGGCCCCGTGGTCAGAAGCCTTAAGTAGGCCCCGTGGTCAGAAGCCTCAAGTATGCCCCGTGATCAGAAGCCTTAAGTAGGCCCCGTGGTCAGAAGCCTTAAGTAGGCCCCGTGGACAGAAGCCTTAAGTAGACCCCGTGGTCAGAAGCCTCAAGTAGGCCCCGTGGTCAGAAGCCTTAAGTAGGCCCCGTGGTCAGAAGCCTCAAGCAGGCCCCGTGGTCAGAAGCCTTAAGTAGGCCCCGTGGTCAGAAGCCTTAAGTAGGCCCTTCACGGGCCTCTCATCTACACACAGATTAGTGCAGGTGAGGCGCTCGCTCAGGTCCCATGGTCATAAGCTTTAAGTGGGCCCCATTATCATAGGCCTTAAGTGGGCCCCATTATCATAGGCCTTAAGTGGGCCCCATTATCATAGGCCTTAAGTGGGCCCCATTATCATAGGCCTTAAGTAGGCTCCATTATCATAGGCCTTAAGTAGGCTCCATTATCATAGGCCTTAAGTGGGCCCCATTATCATAGGCCTTAAGTAGGCCCCATTATCATAGGCCTTAAGTAGGCCCCATTATCATAGGCCTTAAGTAGGCCCCATTATCATAGGCCTTAAGTGGGCCCCATTATCATAGGCCTTAAGTAGGCCCCATTATCATAGGCCTTAAGTGGGCCCCATTATCATAGGCCTTAAGTGGGCCCCATTATCATAGGTCTTAAGTAGGCCCCATTATCATAGGCCTTAACGGGGCCCCATTATCATAGGCCTTAAGTGGGCTCCATTATCATAGGCCTTAAGTAGGCTCCATTATCATAGGCCTTAAGTGGGCCCCATTATCATAGGCCTTAAGTAGGCCCCATTATCATAGGCCTTAAGTAGGCCCCATTATCATAGGCCTTAAGTAGGCCCCATTATCATAGGTCTTAAGTAGGCCCCATTATCATAGGCCTTAAGTGGGCCCCATTATCATAGGCCTTAAGTAGGCCCCATTATCATAGGCCTTAAGTGGGCCCCATTATCATAGGCCTTAAGTAGGCCGCATTATCATAGGCCTTAACGGGGCCCCATTATCATAGGCCTTAAGTGGGCCCCATTATCATAGGCCTTAAGTAGGCCCCATTATCATAGGCCTTAAGTGGGCCCCATTATCATAGGCCTTAAGTAGGCCTCATTATCATAGGCCTTAACAGGGCCCCATTATCATAGGCCTTAAGTAGGCCCCATTATCATAGGCCTTAATGGGGCCCCATTATCATAGGCCTTAAGTAGGCCTCATTATCATAGGCCTTAATGGGGCCCCATTATCATAGGCCTTAAGTAGGCCCCATTATCATAGGCCTTAACAGGGCCCCATTATCATAGGCCTTAAGTAGGCCCCATTATCATAGGCCTTAATGGGGCCCCATTATCATAGGCCTTAAGTAGGCCCCATTATCATAGGCCTTAATGGGGCCCCATTATCATAGGCCTTAAGTGGGCCCCATTATCATAGGCCTTAAGTGGGCCCCATTAGCATAGGCCTTAAGTGGGCCCCATGGCGCTTAACATAGGGCTGATAGTCATGCGATTGCCATATGCTTGTCATTTAGCTATCACTTGTAATAATGAGGTTAGTAAGTAGTACAGGGGTCCCCGATATACTTTGTGGTTGGGGATCGGAAAGTTGCGACTTATAACGAATCGATGTATAACGGGGATTTTTCCCCAATAAGAATACTACTACATGTTAATTGGGGTGAGGTGGGGTTAGGGACCGTAAGGGCGTAAGCATTGCCTATGCAACGCAAAGCAGGGCAGTTTCTCCCGTAAGAAACAATGGAATGAGGTCGGGATAGGGACTGCAACTTGGGGAAATGTTGTGTTTTATACCGAGCAACCAAAATACGCACTTTACATGTACAGAAAACCAGGTACTGTACGTGTACAACACAATGTACACATTTATAACCAATTCTGAGTTCAAGAAGCTTTAAACAGCATTTACACTTCATTAAAAAACATTTTTACGAGCGTTTCGAAGCAGCCCTGTACACTTTCAAAGTTTTCCTGTTTTAAATATAAAACGTATTCGTGACATGTTTAAGCAATAACCCAAACAGAAAAAAAAAATTAGTGTAAAAAATACACAGGATCTTAAACAGAATTTTTGAAAAATTTATCTGCACCTATAATATAATTTGTATGATCTTACCTTGAGGAAGCGGGTGAGTTGCGTTTAAGGGTTACGACGATATTTTGCGAGAATAGTCTGCGGCGTCGATGAAAATGAGCGCTCGTAACTACGTACGCGAGTTGGACAGCGCGAGTTGTACGGTACTTCTATACCCCCCCCCACCCCAGAGCCGAGTTCAGCTGAGCCGAGTGAAAAACTAAAATCGAAAAAGATAAACGTCACTGGCATTGACCATGAGCGGGAATCGAAGTCGGCTTGCCGGGCTCGTAGTGTAGCGTAGCGTAGCGCGCTAACCGCTAAAGCACCCCACACGACGCACAGTGTTTTCGACTCGTCTCCAGCTGAACTGATATATTGCGGGGGAAACGTTACGTTGCGTTCCTTAAAAAAGTCTGCGACGTGAGCGCGAGACAGCGTGCATCATGACGACGTACATCGGGGGACCCCCCCATTGCAGCGTCATTCGCACAATCCGCAAAACGCAAGAGGCGCGCAGACAGTAAGATGTATTATTAAGATGTTCTTTTCTTAGGCAATTACTGACGAGTATCTATTATACGCGTGGGAGGAAACCGGGGTGCCCAGAACCATACGTTCACTTGAGGCCAACCATGATCCTGTCATAGCGCTGTTTCTGTGCAGCGTTTTGAGATGCGGTCCCATTAGATGTTATCGTTAATCCACACTATGTTGCATTTTATTGGTACTTTATCTGTGGGTCTCGATGGGTCTATGGGTATCTGTGCGAGTCTATGGATCTCTGTGGGTCTGTAGGTCTCTATGTGGGTCTGTGGGTATCTATGTGAGTCTGGATCTCGAGGTAGGCTTGTGGGTCTCTGTAAGTCTGTGGGTCTCGACGGGTCTATGGGTATCTATGCGAGTCTATGGATTTCTATCGGGGTCTGTGAGTCTTAGAGGGTATGGGTCTCTGCACGGGTTTCTATGTGGGTCTATAGGTTTCTATGTGAGTCTACGAGTTTCTGTGTAGCCGTGAGTATACGGGTCTCCGTGCGGGTCTATAGGGCTCTATGTGAGTCTACAGGTCTCCGTGCGGGTCTATAGGTCTCTATGTGAGTCTACGGGTCTCTGCGTGGCCGCGAGTCTACGGGTCTCCGTGTGGGTTTATAGGTCTCTGTCAGTTTACGGGTTTCTGTGTGGTTCTATAGGTCTCTACGTGAGTCTACGGGTCTCTATGTGAGTCTATGGGTCTCCGTGCGGGCCTATAGGTCTCTATGCGAGTCTACGGGTCTCTGTGTGGGTTTATAGGTCTCTATGTGAGTCTACGGGTCTCTGTGTGGGTCTATAGGTCTCTATGTGAGTCTACGGGTCTCTGTGTGGGTCTATAGGTCTCTATGTGAGTCTACGGGTCTCTGTGTGGGTCTATAGGTCTTTATGTGAGTCTACGGGTCTCTGTGTGGTTCTATAGGTCTCTACGTGAGTCTACCGGTCTCTATGTGAGTCTATGGGTGTCCGTGCGGGCCTATAGGTCTCTATGCGAGTCTACGGGTCTCCATGTGGGTTTATAGGTCTCTGTCAGTCTACGGGTCTCTGTGTGGGTCTATAGGTCTCTATGTGAGTCTACGGGTCTCTGTGTGGGTTTATAGGTCTCTATGTGAGTCTACGGGTCTCTGTGTGGGTCTACAGGTCTTTATGTGAGTCTACGGGTCTCTGTGTGGGTTTATAAGTCTCTATGTGAGTCTACGGGTCTCTGTGTGGGTCTATAGGTCTTTATGTGAGTCTACGGGTCTCTGTGTGGGTCTATAGGTCTCTATGTGAGTCAACAGGTCTCTGTGTGGGTTTATAGGTCTTTATGTGAGTCTACGGGTCTCTGTGTGGGTATATAGGTATCTATGTGAGTCTACGGGTCTCTGTGCGGGTCTATAGGTCTCTATGTGATGAATCAACAGTTATCTGTGTGGGTTTATAGGTCTCTATGTGAGTCTATGGGTTTCCGTGCGGGTCTATAGGTCTCTATGTGAGTCTACGGGTCTCTGCGTGGCCGCGAGTCTGTGGGTCTCCGTGTGGGTTTATAGGTCTCTGTCAGTCTACGGGTTTGTGCGTGAGTCTATAGGTCTCGATGCGAGTCTCCGGGTCTCTGCTTGGGCGTGAGTCTACGGGTCTCCATGTGGGTTTATAGGTCTCTGTCAGTCTACAGGTTTCTGTGTGAGTCTATAGGTCTCTATGTGAGTCTACGGGTTAGTGTATTTGTACAGCGTCTTGAGCCGGTGGGGGTCACCTTTAGACAACACGACCACGAACCGCCCCCCCCCCCCCACCACCGCCGCTTCTGCGTCTCGCGAGACAGACGAAGCACTCGCCGGCCGACCCCTTTAACCCTGCCGGGGGAACTCCCCTCCCCCCCAAGGTGCAGTGGAGCGTAGCCGAGGAGGGCGTCTTCTACAGCGACAGGAACGGCAAGAACCGCCCCGAGCAGATCCGCGACGTGGACCACTACCAGGACCTGTCGTCGTGTCGCGCGCTCACGCCCACCGATGCCACCGGGACGTTCCACCGATCGACTCTCGTGGAGGTCCCCGGGAAACGGGAATCGTCGAGCCCCGAGGCGGATCGCGCGGGATCCGAGGGGCTGGCCCGGCTGCCGCCCGACGGAATCGGCGATCCGGCCGAGGGGGAGGAGCGGAGGGACGCCGCGACCGCGTGCGCGGCCCCGTCGGAGCGAGTCGAACCGGAACCTCCGCCGGAGGACGGAGGGGACGCCGACGCAGAGTCGCAGGACTCGGACGCGGACTTCGATATTTTTCTCTGAGCGCCGTCGGCCGGCGAGGGGAAATCTTGCAGACGCGTCGAGGAAAAGGGGGGCGACGAGAATGCGGAGGTGGGTGATGAGAGGCCGGGGGCGAGCCGGAGGTCGGCCGGGCGGGTCGAGAGGTCAGAGACGTTGAGCCGGCACCACGGGGAGATCCTGGGATTCGCGTCCGTGTTTCATCGCCGCCGCCGCTGCTGCCGCTGCTGCCTGCGGTTAAACCCCCCCCCGGGATTGTCAAGTGCGGCGAGTTGATGGTCTCAGCCCGGTCACCAACAGCCACGCGGAAGAAAGAAAGAAAAAGGCGCAGCAAGCAAGCAGCAACCCATCGCGTGAAACTTGCTGCTGCGCACATTTGGCTCGAAGGATTCAACATCGTGCTTTGGCCGTCACGCCAGGAGCGTCGCCCTCCATGGCGGAGACTCCGCGGCCCGCTGCTGCGTGCGGAACCAGATAACTCATCCGTGAATTACTTGAACATATCATTTGTAGGTATGTGTGCGTGTGTGTGTGTTTTTCTATTTTGTACGTAGCCACCCGTGTCATCACCGTTCCACTGGCACAGCGTGTAATGGCGACACCGACGGCAATGTCGCCGGACAAACCCCCCCCCCCCCCCCCCCCCGTGGCATTTCACAATAAACGATAAGTTATCTTCTTTTATACAACGCGACTTAGAACAACCTCGATGCTGTCGATCACTGGACTCGTACTCCCCCTCTTGTCGTTGATTTCCTTCCCTGCACCCCCCACCCCCGTGCGGAGCGCGACTCCTCCTCTGTCGACCGTTCGTCGTTCACGGTCGTTCGGTTCACGCCGCTGCTGATGCCGCTGATGCTGCTGATGCTGATGTTGTTGTTGTGGCAGAGCGGTGGTGCAGCGGTTAGCGCTACTCTGCACTACGAACCCAGCGACCCGGCTTCCATTCCCGCTCACGGCCACCAACACCGGTGACGATTATCTGAACCGGTCCTGCGCCTCCCCTAGGTCGACTCAGCCTCAAATTAATGCCTGGTCCGCTGTGCAAACAATGTCACTGGGGAGACAAAGGCGGCCGGGCGTGGTGCTGGCAACTCACCCCCTCGTGTGCCAGTGTCGGCCTTCATCGCTAGACTGCGGGAGGAATCTGATGAGCGATAAAGCTCTTTTTTCCACAGATGTCCAGTCGGGGCACGGGGTAAGAACACAACACAAACACGACAGCAGTGCAAAGTACAAGAAAGGTGAACAAATCACCCAAACACAAACAAACACAACACGAAACCAGCCACATCCTACCAGGCAAAGCCCCGCTGAGGTGTTAACTTGTTTTTGTTAAAGCAAGCTGGCCACACATGATAGGTCAACAGAGTGGCTCCATCATTTGGACTTTTATCGCAGCAAAATAACCTAAAGAGTCTAAACGCGTGTTTCCAAATGTGGAGGGGGAAAACCGGAGGACCCGGAGAAAAAAATACACGCGACTACGGGAAGAGAGAGAGAGACACACGCGAACTACAAATATACAGCAGGCGTCGGGATCGAACCCACGTCCTCCTGTACACCAGGCGAGGTAGTCAACATCTCCTCGCCACCCTGATAATGATGAGAGAGACACGCAAACTCCAACTACAAAGGCATCAGGGTCGGGATCGAACCCACGACCTCCTGCATATCAGGCGAGGTAGTTAACATCTCCTAGCCACCGTGATGATGATGAGAGAGAGAGACACGCAAACTACAAATATACAGCAGGCGTCAGGGTCTGGATCGAACCCACGACCTCCTGCATATCAGGCGAGGTAGTTAACATCTCCTAGCCATCGTGATGATGATGAGAGAGAGAGACACGCAAACTCCAAATACACAGCAGGCATCAGGGTCTGGATGGAACCTACGACCCCCTGTAGACCAGGCGAAGTAGTTAACATCTCCTAGCTATCGTGATGATGATGAGAGAGAGAGACACAAACTCCAAATATACAGCAGGCATCAGGGTCGAGATCGAACCTACGTCCTCCTGTATACCAGGCAAGGTAGTTAACATCTCCTAGCCACCGTGATGATGATGAGAGAGACACACAAACTCCAAATATACAGCAGGCATCAGGGGTCGGGATCGAACCTACGACCCCTGTAGACCAGGCGAGGGAGTTAACATCTCCTGGCCACCGTGGCGACCCTTAAGCCTGGGACGGGAGTCTAACCCTGTTGGGGGGGGGGGGGGGTGGAGGGTTTACAGCGGCGTGATGCGAGGCTAAGAGTGCTGTGCTCAAGTGTAACCCCCCGGTCACACTCAGCCCACACAGGACACGAACGCCAGTGCACAATGGGATGAAGTTGCTCCTTGAGCCCACTCGGCCACGACCACTCTGGTCAAGAAGGGCGCCCTCAAGCAGAGCGCCTGCTCATCCACGTGGCTTGGCCCGTGTTGTGTTGTGTGTGTGTTGTGTGTGTGGTGTGTTATGTGAGTGTTGTGTGTGCGTGCTGTGTGTGTTGTGTGAGTGGTGTTGTGTGTGTGTTGTGTGTGGTGTCTGTGTGTGTGTGTGTCTGTGTGTGTCTGTGTGTGTGTTGTGTCTGTGTGTCTGTGTGTGTGTTATGTGAGTGTTGTGTGTGCGTGCTGTGTGTGGTGTGTGTGTGTTGTGTGTGGTGTGTTGTGTGTTGTGAGTGTGGTGTGTGTGTGTTGTGTGTGTGTTGTGTGTGTGGTATGTGTGTGGTGTGTCGTGTGTGTGGTGTGTGTGGTGTGTGTGTGTGGTGTTGTGTGTTGGTGTGTGTGTTGTGTGTGTTGCGTGTTGGTGCGTGTTGGTGTGTGAGTGTTGTGTGTGTGGTGTGTGTGTGTAGTGTGTGTTATGTGTGTTGTGTGTGGTGTGTGTGTGGTGTGTGTTGTGTGTGGTGTTGTGTGTGTTGTGTGTGTGCGTTGTGTGTGTGTCTGTGTGTGTGTGTTGTGTGTGTGTCTGTGTGTGTCTGTGTGTTGTGTGTGTGTGTCTGTGTGTGTGTGTCTGTGTCTGTCTGTGTGTGTGTCTGTGTGTGTGTCTGTGTGTGTGTGTTGTGTCTGTGTGTGTCTGTGTGTGTGTCTGTGTGTGTGTGTCTGTGTGTGTGTGTCTGTGTGTGTTGTGTCTGTGTGTGTGTCTGTGTGTGTGTGTCTGTGTGTGTGTCTGTGTGTGTGTTGTGTCTGTGTGTCTGTGTGTGTCTGTGTGTGTCTGTGTGTGTGTCTGTGTCTGTCTGTGTGTGTCTGTGTGTGTGTGTCTGTGTGTGTGTAGTGTGTGTGTCTGTGTGTGTGTATGTGGGGAGCGGTGGTGTAGTAGCGGGTAGCGCTGCGCTACGAACGCGGCGACCCGAGATTATCTGAACCGGCCCTTGGCGTCCTCCCCTAGGTCGACTCAGCCTAAAATGAGTACCTGGTGCGTTGTGTAGTAAACATCGGTTACTGGGGGAGACAAAGGTGGCCGTGCGTGGTGTTACCCACCCACCCCCTCGTGTGCCACATTGCCGGTAGCCTTCATAGGTGCGAGTCATTTACTGCACTTGCCCCAACAGTCTGCTGAGGCTATACGGGGATTGTGTCTTTGTGCATCTTCCTCAAGGGTTCATAGCTGCCGAGATCCGGGAGGTCGTGGGTTCTTTCCCGATTGCCTGCTGCTGTATAGTTGGAGTTTGCGTGTCTCTCTCTCTAATCACCATCACGGTGGCTATGAGATGTTAACTACCTCGCCTGGTGTGCAGGAGGTCGTGGGTTCGATCCCGACCCTGACGCCTGCTGCTGCTGTATATTTGGAGTTTGCGTCTCTCTAATCATCATCATTACGGTGGCTAGGAGATGTTAACTGCCTCGCCTGGTATACAGGAAGTCGTGGGTTCGATCCCGACCGTTGTGTGTGTGTGTGTGTGCTGTGCCTTAATCGAGGGTGTCGAGAGGAAATCCTGTGTATGATATCTCTCTACATGTGTATTTATCTGTGTACCTTTGTTTCTGAGTACATCTCCGTGTGTATATATCTGTGTGTGTGTAGGACAGCTACCTGCCGAGAAACGCACACACACACAACACACACACATAACACTCACATAACACTCACACACATAACACACTCACACACACATAACACAACACACACATAACACACACACAACACACACAACACACACACACAGGGTTATCCCACCTCTGACCGCATATCCGCACCTGGCAGCGTGACATTCGACCAACGCAGAGAGCCAATTTCATGGTCGACATCGCACAAAGCGAACCCGCACAAAGCGAACCCGCACAAAGCGAGGGGAGGAGGGAGGCTTTTTGATTATTATTGTCACACGCTTTCTATGAACTCACTGTCTAAATTTTGATTTAAAGCTTTCGTGACTGGTTATTTCGGTAAAGTCACATAGAAGGGAAATAATAAAATAATATAAATATAAAACAATAAAATTCTCACGACGTTTCGATTGCAACACCACAAGCAATAATCATCAGGTGTGAAAACCACAGCAAGAAAATAGAAAAATTTTTAATAGAAAATAAAATTATTGCTGTGGTTCAATAATGCATCCATTTTTGCACGGCAAGTGAGCTGTGACGTCACATCTGTCACGTGACCCGCGCACGTGGAAGCGTAACGCATCGTAGTGTAGCGGGTAGCGCGCCGCGCTACGAACCCGGCGACCCGAGTTCGATTCCCGCTCACGGCCACCACCGGTGACGATTATTTTAACCGGTCCTGGGCCTCCCCTAGGTCGACTCAGCCTCAGTGTGGTGTGTGAACATCGCTACTGGGGAGACAAAGGCGGCCGGGCGTGCTGAATCCCGGGCGAAGCCGGGCAGGAAAGCTCGTGTGGTTATAAAGGAGCCAGAAATATAAAATAGACAAATATTAAAACGCAAATGTTTGACTTGCATAGTGAAGTAATTGTATTTTTTCATTTGCTATACAGCCAGATAATACGACAAATCGCTAACCTTAAACACGCAGTCGTTCATAAAAGTTTAAGGCAGTATAGTACTATAGTAATAGAGCAAGTGCGGAATCACTGAACCTGAATTGATAAATTTCGATTTAAAGCTTTCGTGACTGCAGGGATTCATCTTCTTGGTTCTTTCGGTAAAGTCACGTAGAAGGAATTGATAACATGAACGCATTTAGCGCGGGGCCCACCTCCCAGCCCCCACCTCACCACCTCCCCCTCCCCCCCAACCTCCCCTTACCACCTCCACTTACCTCCCCCCCACCTCCCCCCCACCACCTCCACTTACCTCCCCACCCCCTCCCCACCCCCTCCCCACCACCTCTACTCCCCCCCCACCACCACCTCCACTTACCTCCCCACCCCCTCCCCACCACCTCTACTCCCCCCCACCACCACCTCCACTTACCTCCCCACCCCCTCCCCACCACCTCTACTCCCCCCCCACCACCACCTCCACTTACCTCCCCACCCCCTCCCCACCACCTCTACTCCCCCCCCACCACCACCTCCCCCTCCCCCCCACCCCGCACGCCACTCGTGTCGGTGCGAGGAGTGATCATCCCCCGGGTGCAGGATTCGGCACTTGGCGAGAGACGCGCGTCGCTGCCCCGAGGATTGATCTCGAGGATTGATCTCGAAGCCACTCGGCCACTCGGTGTGCTGGAGTGCACGGCCAGCGAGTGGTGGTGGTGTTGTTGGTGGTGGTGATGTTGTTGTTGGTGGTGGTGTTGGTGGTGTTTTTGTTGTTGGTGGTGTTGGTGTTGTTGGTGGTGTTGGTGTTGTTGATGTTGTTGGTGATGTTGGTGGTGTTGGTGATGTTGTTGTTCTTGGTGATGTTGGTGGTTGTTGTTGTCCCACCACCGAAAGGCGCCGTGGTGACTGAGATGTTGACTACCTCGCCTGGTGTACAGGAGGTCATAGGGTTTGATCCCGACCCTGACGCCTGCTGCTGTATGTGGAGTTTGCGTGTCTCTCTCTCATCATCATCATCACGGTGGCTAGGAGATGTTAACTACCTCGCCTGGTACGCAGGAGGTCGTGGGTTCGATCCCGACCCTGACGACGCCTGCTGCTGCTGTATATTCGGAGTTTGCGTGTCTCTCTCCTCGTGGTTGCGTGGCCTTTTCTCCGGGTCCTTCCTCCGGTTTTCCCCCCAAACACATCTAGAAAAACAACATCACCAGCGTTTCGAGTATTTGGCTGGCTGCGATACATTTCCACCGAAGCTCACTTCGTTTATCGATCATTTGTGATATCCACGTCGCTTCTGAAACGGAGCTACAAAGGGGCCGTCCATAAATGACGTCACGCACCTGGGGGGGGGGGGGGGGTCAGACATTTGTGACGATGTGTGACGAGGGGGGGGGGGGGAGAAATGTGACGTCACATCAAAATGCGTAACTTTAAATAAATATAAACACGTTCTACTTAATTAAATAGACTTTTTTAATAAATGTTTTCTTCTACAACATCAGAGTGCATCGCCACATTAAATATGCACTACAATGACAATAATTTAAAGCGATTTGAAGCATGTGTTTTTTTATAATGGAAATGTTTTTGTGGGGGGGGGGGGGGCAGAGCTTTGTGACGTCATATTTGAGGGGGGGGGGGGGTCTGATTTTTTGTGACGCCGTGTGACGAGGGAGGGATCAAAAATCGTCCAAAATCGCGTGACGTCATTTATGGACGGCCCCATAGCCGAGTGGGCGTTAGCAAAATAAAATGTTCAGTTTTTATTTAAGTGTTCCACAGGAGTCCCCATAATGCCTTTGACTATGAATCAGCAGAGCTAAACGTCATCATATAAATTTCGATTTAAAGCTTTCGTGACTGCAGGAATTCATCTTCTTGGTTCTTTCGATAAAGTCACCTAGAAGGAAAATAATAAAAATAAAACATAAAATAATTCTCACGACGTTTCGGCCACAACGCAAGCAGCCGTCTTCAGGTGGAGAACAGGTCTGTCGAGGAAACGTCGTGAGAATTATTTTATGTTTAAATTTTATTATTTTCCTTCTACGTGACTTTACCGAAAGAACCAAGAAGAGTCATCATATAAATTGATATGCTGTAGCTCCCTCCTATATCGCCCGGGGCATCCCCGCAGCGTTGGGATCACATCCCATTGTCAGAAAACATTTCAAAGGGGAACCCCCAGTGGCAGCTGCCCCTGTGGTCTAGCCTAGGAAACCCCGCGGCAGCTGCCCCTGTGGTCTAGCCTAGGAAACCCCGCGGCAGCTGCCCGTGGTCTAGCCTAGGAAACCCCGCGGCAGCTGCCCCTGTGGTCTAGCATAGGAAACCCCGCGGCAGCTGCCCCTGTGGTCTAGCCTAGGAAACCCCGCGGCAGCTGCCCCTGTGGTCTAGCATAGGAAACCCCGCGGCAGCTGCCCCTGTGGTCTAGCATAGGAAACCCCGCGGCAGCTGCCCCTGTGGTCTAGCCTAGGAAACCCCGCGGCAGCTGCCCCTGTGGTCTAGCCTAGGAAACCCCGCGGCAGCTGCCCCTGTGGTCTAGCCTAGGAAACCCCGCGGCAGCTGCCCCTGTGGTCTCACCTAGGAAACCCCGTGACAGCTGCCCCTGTGGTCTAGCCTAGGAAACCCCGCGGCAGCTGCCCCTGTCGTCTAGCCTAGGAAACCCAGTGGCAGCTACCCCTGTGGTCTAGCCTAGGAAACCCCGTGGCAGCTGCCCCTGTGCTCTAGCCTAGGAAACCCCGCGGCAGCTGCCCCTGTGGTCTAGCCTAGGAAACCCCGCGGCAGCTGCCCCTGTGGTCTAGCCTAGGAAACCCCGCGGCAGCTGCCCCTGTGGTCTCGCCTAGGAAACCCCATGGCAGCTACCCCTGTGGTCTAGCCTAGGAAACCCCGTGGCAGCTGCCCCTGTGCTCTAGCCTAGTAAACCCCGTGGCAGCTGCCCGTCGTCTAGCCTATGAAACCCCGTGGCAGCTGCTCCTGTGGTCTCACCTAGGAAACCCCGTGGCAGCTGCCTCTGTGGGCTAGCCTAGGAAACTCTGTGGCAGCTATTCTTTGGTTCTTTTCGGTTAAGTCACGTCTAAAAATAAAATAATAAATCAAAATAAAACACATTACGACGTTTCGATTGCAACACAAGCAATCATCATCAGGCATAAAAGAAATAGCAACAAAAATCTAACTAGAAAACTATAGACCGACATACAAGCAGACAGACATCACAACGGCACACATAGAGATGAGTATACAGGCACACGAAAATTAAATAACCTAGTAAAATATTGAAATGTGATGTAATACAACAGAGAGTCGGTTAACACACAATTAACGCATGGCCTGGTTGACTACTGTGGAAGCTGTCCGTGGACTAGCCTAGGAAACCCCGTGGCAGCTGCCCCTGTGGTCTCGCCTAGGAAACCCCGCGGCAGCTGTCCCTGTGGTTTAGCCTAGGAAACCCCGTGGGCAGCTGTCCGTCTAGCCTAGGAAACCCCGTGGCAGCTGCCCCTGTGGTCTAGCCTAGGAAACCCCGTGGAAGCTGCCCCTGTCGTCTAGCCTAAGAAACCCCGTGGGCAGCTGTCCCTGTCTAGCCTAGGAAACCCCGTGGCAGCTGCCCCTGTGGCCTAGCCTAGGAAACCCCGTGGCAGCTGTCCCTGTGGTCTAGCATAGGAAACCCCGTGGCCTAGCCTAGGAAACCCCGTGGCAGCTGTCCCTGTGGTCTAGCCTAGGAAACCCCGCGGCAGCTGCCCCTGTGGTCTCGCCTAGGAAACCCCATGGCAGCTACCCCTGTGGTCTAGCCTAGGAAACCCCGTGGCAGCTGCCCCTGTGCTCTAGCCTAGTAAACCCCGTGGCAGCTGCCCGTCGTCTAGCCTATGAAACCCCGTGGCAGCTGCTCCTGTGGTCTCACCTAGGAAACCCCGTGGCAGCTGCCTCTGTGGGCTAGCCTAGGAAACTCTGTGGCAGCTATTCTTTGGTTCTTTTCGGTTAAGTCACGTCTAAAAATAAAATAATAAATCAAAATAAAACACATTACGACGTTTCGATTGCAACACAAGCAATCATCATCAGGCATAAAAGAAATAGCAACAAAAATCTAACTAGAAAACTATAGACCGACATACAAGCAGACAGACATCACAACGGCACACATAGAGATGAGTATACAGGCACACGAAAATTAAATAACCTAGTAAAATATTGAAATGTGATGTAATACAACAGAGAGTCGGTTAACACACAATTAACGCATGGCCTGGTTGACTACTGTGGAAGCTGTCCGTGGACTAGCCTAGGAAACCCCGTGGCAGCTGCCCCTGTGGTCTCGCCTAGGAAACCCCGCGGCAGCTGTCCCTGTGGTTTAGCCTAGGAAACCCCGTGGGCAGCTGTCCGTCTAGCCTAGGAAACCCCGTGGCAGCTGCCCCTGTGGTCTAGCCTAGGAAACCCCGTGGAAGCTGCCCCTGTCGTCTAGCCTAAGAAACCCCGTGGGCAGCTGTCCCTGTCTAGCCTAGGAAACCCCGTGGCAGCTGCCCCTGTGGCCTAGCCTAGGAAACCCCGTGGCAGCTGTCCCTGTGGTCTAGCATAGGAAACCCCGTGGCCTAGCCTAGGAAACCCCGTGGCAGCTGTCCCTGTGGTCTAGCCTAGGAAACCCCGCGGCAGCTGCCCCTGTGGTCTCGCCTAGGAAACCCCATGGCAGCTACCCCTGTGGTCTAGCCTAGGAAACCCCGTGGCAGCTGCCCCTGTGCTCTAGCCTAGTAAACCCCGTGGCAGCTGCCCGTCGTCTAGCCTATGAAACCCCGTGGCAGCTGCTCCTGTGGTCTCACCTAGGAAACCCCGTGGCAGCTGCCTCTGTGGGCTAGCCTAGGAAACTCTGTGGCAGCTATTCTTTGGTTCTTTTCGGTTAAGTCACGTCTAAAAATAAAATAATAAATCAAAATAAAACACATTACGACGTTTCGATTGCAACACAAGCAATCATCATCAGGCATAAAAGAAATAGCAACAAAAATCTAACTAGAAAACTATAGACCGACATACAAGCAGACAGACATCACAACGGCACACATAGAGATGAGTATACAGGCACACGAAAATTAAATAACCTAGTAAAATATTGAAATGTGATGTAATACAACAGAGAGTCGGTTAACACACAATTAACGCATGGCCTGGTTGACTACTGTGGAAGCTGTCCGTGGACTAGCCTAGGAAACCCCGTGGCAGCTGCCCCTGTGGTCTCGCCTAGGAAACCCCGCGGCAGCTGTCCCTGTGGTTTAGCCTAGGAAACCCCGCGGCAGCTGCCCCTGTGGTCTAGCCTAGGAAACCCCGCGGCAGCTGCCCCTGTGGTCTAGCCTAGGAAACCCCGCGGCAGCTGCCCCTGTGGTCTCGCCTAGGAAACCCCATGGCAGCTACCCCTGTGGTCTAGCCTAGGAAACCCCGTGGCAGCTGCCCCTGTGCTCTAGCCTAGTAAACCCCGTGGCAGCTGCCCGTCGTCTAGCCTATGAAACCCCGTGGCAGCTGCTCCTGTGGTCTCACCTAGGAAACCCCGTGGCAGCTGCCTCTGTGGGCTAGCCTAGGAAACTCTGTGGCAGCTATTCTTTGGTTCTTTTCGGTTAAGTCACGTCTAAAAATAAAATAATAAATCAAAATAAAACACATTACGACGTTTCGATTGCAACACAAGCAATCATCATCAGGCATAAAAGAAATAGCAACAAAAATCTAACTAGAAAACTATAGACCGACATACAAGCAGACAGACATCACAACGGCACACATAGAGATGAGTATACAGGCACACGAAAATTAAATAACCTAGTAAAATATTGAAATGTGATGTAATACAACAGAGAGTCGGTTAACACACAATTAACGCATGGCCTGGTTGACTACTGTGGAAGCTGTCCGTGGACTAGCCTAGGAAACCCCGTGGCAGCTGCCCCTGTGGTCTCGCCTAGGAAACCCCGCGGCAGCTGTCCCTGTGGTTTAGCCTAGGAAACCCCGTGGGCAGCTGTCCGTCTAGCCTAGGAAACCCCGTGGCAGCTGCCCCTGTGGTCTAGCCTAGGAAACCCCGTGGAAGCTGCCCCTGTCGTCTAGCCTAAGAAACCCCGTGGGCAGCTGTCCCTGTCTAGCCTAGGAAACCCCGTGGCAGCTGCCCCTGTGGCCTAGCCTAGGAAACCCCGTGGCAGCTGTCCCTGTGGTCTAGCATAGGAAACCCCGTGGCCTAGCCTAGGAAACCCCGTGGCAGCTGTCCCTGTGGTCTAGCCTAGGAAACCCCGTGGCAGCTGTTCCTGTGGTCTAGCCTAGGAAACATCGTGGGCAGCTGTCCCTGTGGTCTAGCCTAGGAAACCCCGTGGCAGCTGTCCCTGTGGTCTAGCCTAGGAAACCCCGTGGCAGCTGTTCCTGTGGTCTAGCCTAGGAAACATCGTGGGCAGCTGTCCCCTGTGGTCTAGCCTAGGAAACCCCGTGGCAGCTGTCCCTGTGGTCTAGCCTAGGAAACCCCGTGGCAGCTGTCCCTGTGGTCTAGCCTAGGAAACCCCGTGGCAGCTGTCCCTGTGTATTAGTGTGCCAATGGGGGGCGATGTTTGCTGTGGTCTAGCCAAGGGGACCCCCAGTGGCAGCTGTCACAGTGCAGCACAAGGGGGACTGCGAGCGGGCATTGGTCTGGCAGCGGGAGGGCAATGATCTTCTCCTGCGTCATTTGCAGTCTACTTTTCACATTTGCCAAAATGTGGTCCCGTGACGTTGGCATGCAATGGCCTACGCCTTTACGAATGGCTGCAGTTTTTGTGAAGGGACCCACGTTGGGAGCGGCAGCCCCCACGACTCTCGTCCACAATGGTCGCTGCACTTGGAGGTTCGCGTGCGGAGAACCGCGGCTGCCCGTTGAGGCTCGATGTCTTCGCGGTGTTGGCACGACACTTCTCAAACGCGTGCCGGGGTCATGCCGATTCCTCAACGCCTGCGTGGCGGGGGGCCCTCTCCAGTGCCAGACTTGCCGGTATCGACGCCACGTGCGGCCCCCCCTCTCTCTCTCACACACCAACACGCTCACAAACTGAACAAGACTCATATTCTTGGTTCTTTCGGTAAAGTCACGTAGAAGAAAATTTTCTTGATTTGGATTTCACACCTGATGATGATTGCTTGTGTCGCCTTTCGGCGTCATCTGGTCCAACACCAATGGAGACTGGGCTCTAAGAAAAGCTGTCTCGGGTGTGGACCAATCAACTTCAAGGACAGTGCATACATTATCATCATCAGAGTTGTTTCTTTTTGTTTGCATTTTGACTGCTTGTGTTGTGGTTATTGCAAACATGATGCCTTGTATAAAGGTGTCAGTTGTTGTACCAGTTGAAAGGGTAAAAACCTATTACTATGATTGCTTGTGTTGCAGTCGAAACGTTGTGAGAATTTTATTGTTTTATATTTGTATTAGTTCCCTACTACGTGACTTTACCGAAAGAACCAAGAATATGAATCCCTGCAGTCGCGAAAGCTTTAAATCAAAATTGAACAAGACTCACACGTGGACACGTTCACAACATTTTACCCAACATTTATTTAAACCTCTTAACTTAATTTCTACATTACATAGATAGTTTTTTTTTTTGGCCTGAACTTATTCAAGTATTCAAAAGAAGAGAAAAAAAAACACATTTATCGAAGGAATAAAATGCTCAACCAAAAAAAAACTTACTCCAAAATAACAAAAATAACAAAAGCCGGACACAAGGCCAGGTACAAACAGCGAGCCTCCCGTTTAACAATCGTCATCTTGAACTTAGCCAAATGAGGGGAGCCCATTCAAGATGATCGTCTTGTGACTGACGACATCCATCGCACCCAGGTGACATAGCCTAACACCGTGATTAAAATTGACCAATGTCATTTTTGTAATGTAGATTTTTTTTTTTACCAGGCGAGATCACCACAGAAATGCTTTGTTTTCGGACCTATGACAACGTTTCGAGCATTCGTGATACACCTTTTTTTTGCAAGACGTGAGAGCTGCGTTTTCTATGCATATAGTGTTTTTCAATATGGACGTTTGTAGTTCAACTTTAGCAGTGCAATCCGACTGGGAATCGGAGTGGTCAGAGCACAATGACTCACAACAATCAACACGTCACGGAGTTCACGATTTCCCCACCCCCCACTACCCCCGGGGAATGAGGTTTAACTTTGCCAGATTATCAAACAACTGTCGCCACTTCATACTGGTAGCTAAAAAAACACGTGAGGCCTGGTCAACCTTGCGTGTGACAGCCCAAGCGAGTGGGAACGAGCCCCAAGCCACTGAGCGACTCAAAAGGGCGTCTCTTTTGTCTCGTGGAGTAGAATCTTAAGAACCCTAGTGGCTGCTTTACAGAGCAACTACTGGCCGCCGCCATGGGAATGTGGAATTTCCACCGATGGAGAATGAGCACAGCCCCTAATAGCTTTGTTTGAACAAGGGAAGGCTCCGACTAAGAGGATAAACTTACTTGAGAAACCCTGCATGTCATTTTATTGTCAACACTGAATGGGTTGGGGGCTTTAACACTCAAAAAGGAAAGTCTAGAACACACACAAAAGCAAATACTTAAAAAAATCAATGTCACTTCATCATCAAATAACGACAACAAACAAACGTAATGAGCATAATACCTGCAACAGTGTCTAAGTAAACACACGAGGCAGTTTCTTTAAAGTTCTGATAATCAAACACAATGTTGTAACGTAAACAAAATGCCAGAAGGGACGTCTCCACACTCCTAATTCACCAATCCGGGGAATTAAAAACTATAAACTCAACCTTAACTTAAAGGGTATTGAGATTGTAACGCTGTGCTTAAGCAGAAGAGCTGAGTCTCAAGACCCCCGAGACCCGGTCTCCTGGAGCCGAGTCTCAAGACCCTGAGACCCGGTCTTCTAGAGCCGAGTCTCAAGAACCCTGAGACCCGGTTTCCTGGATCCAAGTCTCGAGATCCTGAAACCCGGTCTCCTGGATCCAAGTCTCAAGAACCCCGAGACCCGGTCTCCTGGATCCAAGTCTCAAGGCCCTGAGACCCGGTCTCCTGGAGCCGAGTCTCAAGAACCCTGAGACCCGGTCTCCTGGAGCCTAATCTCAAAAGACCCTGAGACCCGGTCTCCTGGATCCAAGTCTCAAGGCCCTGAGACCCGGTCTCCTGGAGCCTAATCTCAAAAGACCCTGAGACCCGGTCTCCTGGAGTCGAGTCTCAAGACACTGAGACCCGGTCTCCTGGATCCAAGTCTCAAGATCCTGAGACCCGGTCTCCTGGAGCCGAATCTCAAGACCCTGAGACCCGGTCTCCTGGAGCCGAATCTCAAGACACTGAGACCCGGTCTCCTGGAGCCGAGTCTCAAGACCCTGAGACCCGGTCTCCTGGAGCCGAGTCTCAAGACACTGAGACCCGGTCTCCTGGAGCCGAGTCTCAAGACACTGAGACCCGGTCTCCTGGAGCCGAGTCTCAAGACACTGAGACCCGGTCTCCTGGGGACCGAGTCTCAAGACGCTGAGACCCGGTCTCCTGGAGCCTAATCTCAAGAACCCTGAGACCCGGTCTCCTGGAGCCGAGTCTCAAGACACTAAGACCCGGTCTCCTGGGGACCGAGTCTCAAGACGCTGAGACCCGGTCTCCTGGAGCCTAATCTCAGGAACCCTGAGACCCGGTCTCCTGGAGCCGAGCCTCAAGAACCCTGAGACCCGGTAGTTAGGAGCCAAGAATAGATCCTGGGATCCTGAAACCCAGACTTCGGGGGCCAAGCCTCAAGACAATTAAACCCGGGGCCTCAAGACCCTGGAGATGCAGTCTCTTGGAGCCAAGGTCTCAAGACAATGAGACTCATGCCTCAGGCTACTGAAACCCACCAGTTCAACTGGAACCTGTAACCTGGTCTCTCTCATGGAGCCAAGGCTCAAGCTTTGAAACTTATTTGGACATTCTTCTCCCCCCCCATAAAATCTTTCACCCAACCATCACGTGACTCAATCGCACTTTAGTGACGTCACCGGAGTTCAAGTTGGCAGCACGCTTGAACATCATTGACCCTTCACACAAGAAAGTGCACTTTTCTCAGTAACGACGCTTCATAGCTCTGCCGCCTTCCTTTAAACTCGTACATATTGTGCATTTAGTTTTACGGGGTTGTGTGTCTGCCCTCTCGGACCTGTTCACATTAACCAGGCATCTCTGCGGTCAAAGGATGCTGCTGCCGCTGCTGCTGCTGCTGCCGCTGCTGCTGCTGCTGCCGCTGCTTCTCAGGTCGGATAGTAACGAGTCCAAATCACGGTCGGGGAGAGGGTGCACTAATCCCATCACCAAAACAATCGTCGTCGTCGACATCACATCATCATCATACCGCTCAGAGCAGGCGCGCGCGCTTTGGACCCGATTCGTGCCTTGGTGGTGGGGGGGGGGGTTAGGTCGTAGAGCTGCCGCAATAATTGTCCACTACACGAGGCGATATTACAATTCCACAACGCGACAGGTCGCGTTTGACGAGCTCCGCAGTTGGGACCCTCTAGCGCCGTCGTCGCGTTGCGGTTTGGCCGTACATCCGGCTGCGGTTCGGTCAACGGAAGCCTTTTGCGAAAGTCTTCCCCATGATCGTTTCAACTTCCAGACCCCGCCAACGGCCGCAACGCCACGCGCCGTTGGAAACGGCAGACGCAGTGAGGATCGCCGCGCCGTCAAATACCCGACGAAAACGTTTCAAAGCACTAGATTTAAGGCATAAATAAGAGACTTTAAAAAGTATATTCAACAATTATTGCTAACTTTAATTACCGTTATATGTTGGGGAGGGGGGGGGGGGAGATAAAATAATCGAGTAGTGATGATACGTCACGATATTTTGTAAAAAAAAACACCCGACCGGAACGGATCGTCGGCGGGTGTTCGTGGTCTCGTGGGGCCGTAGCAGCAGCAGCAGCAGGAAGGAGTTTCCCTGCCCCCCCCGCCACCCCACTCCACCCACGGGGCACGCACTTCGGTGGGGGGGTAGAAAAGAAACGGCAGCGGGGAGGGGGGTACGCAACCCCCCCCCCCATCCACCGCCCCCCAATGTCGTTTCGTTTCCTCCAAAACAATCTTCGGAAAGAATCTTAGCCACCCTCTCCTCTTCTCCCGCCGTGGGCTACCAACACGCCAAAATCTGAACCCCCGCTCCCAAACAACAACACCGTTGGGGGTTTTTCTTTTCACCCCCCCCCCCCCACGATTCTTGACAAGCGCGCGGGGTTTTTCTCACCCCCCCCCCCTCTCTCTCTCCTCTTTTTTGCTCGTGGAACCGTAACAAAAATGGCTTAAAAACGTGACGTAAACGAAAGCACACAATCGCGTCCCAGCAACGGCGACAAATAAAAGCAGTTGACAAAACGGAGAAACGCGACAATTTCGGTGGCCGCTTGTCACGAGACGCCTTTGAAAATTGGCCGATGTGTGTCTCTTCCCGTGCTCTCTCTCTATCTCTCTCTCCCTCCTCCTGCTCTCTCTCGATAAAAGACGCAACCCAAAGTGACAGCCGGCTCCACCCCTAGCCACACGCGAGAGGCTGCCGCAGGTTCACTGCGCACGGCAGTCCCACCCACCCACCCGGCGCTAACAGGAGCAGGAGAAAACTATAACAGGTTGACGTGCAGCAGACGTCGGGGGGGGGGGGGGGAGCCGGCCACGCAAAGCCAACGTGAGAGTAAGGGAGGGGGGGAGATTCAAAACAACAGCGGCTACCCACGTGTGTAACAGCGACCTTGCTTGGCCGCTCCCCGGCTCCGAATTAACGTCATCGTCTTGGCAGCTGTTAATAAACCGGCGCCAATCTGTCGCTTCGGGTTGCGTCTTCCCCTAAGTTAAAGTGTTGTGGCATATTCCTTGCAGTAGATATGAGTATTTTTTGCGCAAAAAAGTGTCTCCGCCAAAAAAGGTCCATATATTTGTTTGTTAATTTTGCGTTTGCTTAAATCTTCTTCTATTTTCAGTTTCAACGCGCAAAACTCTTTTTTTTTTGGCCCGTCCATCTCCTCCTCCCCCCTTGCACGTCTTAATCCGTAGCCGTCTTCGCCACCGTTAAAACCTTTTTTTGTTCCGTCTTCCTTTAAAATAGCATTTGTTCTTCCCACGTCCCCTTTTCCGTTTTCTCGACGGTTCCCGTTTTCGTCCGTCCGTCGTCTTATTCAATCCCCTCCAGAATTTTTTTTGTGTTTTTTTTTTTTGGTCCAAGCACCGTTTTTGGGCGACGTATTGGGCTTTGTTAAGACGGCCGCCGATTCCGCTCGCGCACATTCACACGTTCCCGCTGCTGTAACCGACGACGACGACAAAAAAAAAGAGCCGTCCCCGAGAGCCGCCGCTAAATTCACGCTCGTTCAAGTGAGATTTGCACCAACAACGAAAGCATTACAATAACACTTCCCCCCACCCCCTACCCCTCCCTCCCTCCCCGCGCCCCCATTCAACCTGTCAGGAGGGACGTGGAGGAGGCAAGTAATGTTAGCGAGCACCTATTAAGGGCGGGCACGGTGCAAACGCAAACCGGGCCGCCTTTCGTCTCACGCCTAGTGCCGACGTTCCGCGAAGCCGCACCGGTGCCACGGCCGCCGCCGCCGCAGGATCACGCGCCAGACTCGTCCGTGGCCGGGTCGACCGAGCGGTGGACCCAGGCCCGTCTCTCCCGGTGAGCCAACGACCGGTATCGGCGGCGGCGACGGCGGCGGCGGCGAAGGGGACCGCACGGGACAGGATTCGAACCTAGCCGCCTGGGACTGTAGTGCAGTGTGTGACAATTACTCCGTAGTACGGTCAAGCGCATGAGCAATTTCTGCATATGCATACGCGCACTTTTACACTCGCACTTACGCACAGACAGCATAATAAAACACAAGACTGTAGAAAACATTGTACCCATGTCAAGTCAGCAAAAATACGCCTTCCGATACAACAGCGGCGGGCGGCTGTATCCAGATGCGAATAAAGGGAGCTCGTGAATCACAGCTAGCGCCGGCAATTATGGCACCAATGCTCATGTATTATTATATACCCATAGCGTTGCTATGGAGACCTGTGCAACCACACTTTTGTTGCTATAAAAACCAATAATTTAGGGAGACACTGCAATGAGAAGCAGCGATGTCATGGGTTCAAACCCTGGACCTGGGTGTCTGCCCCCACCCCCTTCTCTCTCTGAGGGTTCACAATGGCCGTGTCGAAAACACTGAGCAAAAAGCAGCGATTTCCTGGTTTTAAACCCAAAGAGGTCTGGGTGTCTCTCTCTCTCGACAGAGAAAGTGATGATTGTTCATAATGGCCATGTCAGACATTGTGCCAGAAGCATCGTTTGTTCTGTTTCCAAGCTTCTGCGTCTGGGTGTATCGCTCGTTCGTTCTCTCTCTCTCGATGGTTCGTAATGGCCGTGTCGTTGACGAGCCCCGCACCGCCGAGATCCTGAGCTCATCCCCGGGTTTGGGGCTTCTCTCTCTCTCGCTCTCAGAGGGTGCAAAAATTGGCTGTGTCGGAGACACGGGAGCCAAAACCTGCTGACATGCTGGGTTCACTATGATTTGATGTAACCAGCAAAAGCCTCGATAAGCACACCTAATAACCAGTCCTGATATAAGCAACACAGTCGTGGTGGGGGGGGGGAAGGCAAAGAGCAACTTCTGATTTAAGTAAATTACTTTGGATATAAGCACAGCTGGCCTTGGGTGTGCTTATACGAGGCTTCCTCAACATCTCAATCGTGAAACCCTTGAGAGTGAGAGAAAGAGAGATACATTCAGATGCACGAGTCGAAGCCAGGAGCCTCACGGGTGCTGGCTCGTAGTGTCCGACACGAGAGCCATGACGAACCAAGCCAAAAGACCCAGGCACCTAAAAAAACCCAGGATTTCCAGTGGCGTCCGCTCAGCATCCGCCGACAAAGCCATCGCGAAGCCTTCTCTCGGGCAACACCGCCCGGTCCAGCCCACCCCCCCTTCTATCAACGGTAAACATAGAGACGACATGCACGTATTCAGCAACTCGGGGAGGGGGGCAAACGTTGCAGTACGCCGCCACCGAGGAGATTCACGACGTACCCATCTGCGGAGCGACATTCTTGAGTGTTCCAATTCCCCTTCGAGCAATCCGGTTTCCCCCCCCCCGCCCCCCCCAACACGGAAACCAACACCAAATACGACGGGCCAAGAAGTCCCAACAACGTCTCAACAACGTAGCAGCAGCACCCTCCTCCTGCAAAGAAGTCTCGAGACTCGGCGACGCTTCGCCGGGTTAAGCGTCGCGCCCTCGTTAAGCCACTTCCCCCCACCCCCGCACCGCCCCTCTCACGTGCACCGCGTTCACCGGAGCGGACGTTGCTCCGTCGACGTCTAGGGGGGCCACGGCACGCATTGCGGTCCTCCTCCCTTTCCCCCCCTCCTCCCAGTAGGACGTCAAATCCCCTGTATCAGTGCGGCAAAAAAGGGGCTGTCGACAACAACCGTGACCCCCGCTCCGGCGGAAACGTTGGACAAAGCGGCGGGGAAGAGACAGAGACACGAAGAGGGGCTTTCGGGCGGTCTCATCGAATTGCACGCCGACAAAAGTTTAGACGCAAATTGGAGGAGCGTGGCCGGCGGGGAGGTGTGGGCGGTGGCGGCGGGTTTCTTTTTGACGGCCTGCCGCGGTAAAGTTACGGCCAAAGCGACGTCCACGCGTCCTCGGCAATCGCGCCCGGCACCTATGGAGGCGCTCCGTCCAGCAATGGATCGAACCAACGGCCGCACACGGCGCGCGTGCAAGGGGGCAGGGGACCGCGGCCGACCCCGAGAGATTCGACGCTCGGAACTTTTTTAATTTTTGGCCTGGCGTTAAGCACGGGGGGGGGGGGGGGGGGAAACCGGAGTTGATGGAGAAATTTCAGCCACTCGAGAGGGGAATGCAACACGTCGACACGTTTGCCACACAACTACTCCTCTCCCCACCCCTCCGTTTGCCACGGTGACGAGTATCCCAATCACCATCGTCATAATAACAAACAAACAAAATCGTCAGGCGATTATTAAATGTATGCATTGAGAACAGGTTGAAGCTATGCACTTCTAGACGCGACCCAAAGGTTATCATCTCCTATCTACACACACACAGACACAGATGGCTTTCCAGTATTGCCCCACACAACGAGTAACACTTCGTTTTCATTACTTTGTCTCCTGAATTTGCATCCCAATGTCGCCGTCGGCGGTCACGTCACGAGACAAAGTTCCCCACTCGAATCTCTCGCAGAGCAGCGCGACCCCCCCCCCCCCCTCGTGTCGAGAAAACAGTCCGAGGAAGCGGATATCACACAACTACTCCTGATATCCCTAACAAAGTGTGGGGGGGGGGGGGAGGGGCACAGCTCCGACGCCGAAGAGCAATGTTCGTCACGTAACAGTCAAACCGACAGATTTTTCTTTCTCAAAGAGCCGGAGAGATTCGGCTGAATTTAAACGTGGACCCGAATTCAACGTCATGGGTTTTTCCGCGCCGTCGTTTGGTCGAGGCAGAACCTGGTTTAATCCCCGGCGACGAAAACGTGCCACCCCGGCCACCTGAGCGTGAAGCTTTATTCATAAGGCGGAAAAAAAAGATTTTTTAAAGTCTCATCGGTCATGTGGTTTCCAGGAACACCGCACACGCTGGCACCCTCTAGTGGTGTCACTGCGCACGAGTCGTCGCGTTTTGAATCGACCACGATGCAATGCGGTCTTATCGCGTGCAGTGCCACAGCGGGAGAGACGGTGATACCAGGAGGGGTGGGTGGGTGGGTGGGCAGGTGGTCACGCGCATCAAACGGATTGCTATTGGATGGGCGACTACGGTGCGGACTTAAAAAGAAACATTCCAATGGAGCGGCGCATTTAACCGGCGCATGGTGAAAAAAAACACAATCGATGATTTAACGACGAAGTAAAACAAAAATAGCTAAAATACTTTTTCATTTGGTTGCGTCCGTTAATAAAATATGAATTACAAACTAACGCGGGGAGATGGGGGGGGGGATTAGCAGGGGGTTTGTTCAAATCGCCGAAATAAATCAACTCGTAATCACAGTTCCTCATCCACATCCTCGTTGGCGGGTCAACTCAGATCGCCAAGAATCACCTCTGACGATTTGCTAAATCCCGAGCAGTACCACTTTAGGACGATATTCGACAAGTCCCTTTTGCAGGGGACTGGCGCCTGCCACGGCAATGTGGAATTTCCCACCACTGGTGTCAAAAGGCTGCAAAATAAGAAACGATCACAGACCCCTCGACCCGCCCCCCCCCCCTCCCCTCAACGATTGCTTGGGAAGAGAACGGGAGAGTAAAAATAATACTTGGGGTGGATATTTATCTCGCGGCAGCAAGGCAGATCCATGGCCAAATTGCGGTAGAAAACCTGGCCAAAAAATCGGTGGCCACACAGACAAACTCTGACTGGATGTGGCCCTGCTAAGGCAATGGGAGGATGCAGTGTGGAGCAAGATGCGTGGCCAGTGGACGCGACTAACAGAGGCGCAGAGGAGCAGACCCTCCCTGCCACCATCCCTCCCCCCCCCATGCCATGTTAAATGGGACTTCTGGCTTCAGAAGAGTGATTTAAGAACACTGATTTGACGCGACTTCAGAACCGAGAAGGGGTCTTGGGGAGGAGGGGGGAGACAATTTGGGGCGATCAGAATTAAGTCAGGTTCATTTCGGCGATTCGACAAGACACCTCACCGTGGACAGGAAGGAAAACAATTGGAAGAAAAGACGAACATTGCACTTTTACGCAGTGTCAACATCGCACAAACGATCCCCCCCTGTAAGTCCCCCCCCTCACGCCCAAGCAAAGCTCTGCTCATCTTCACAACAACGAAAGATTCAGTGTATACGTCACCCTAAGCGTTGGTCTCGTTCGTCCCGAAGTGAAATGCGTGCAATGCTGAGGTTCTGAAAAAGTTCAAGCATCGTTTTTTGTCCCCCCACCCCCTCCACCCATCCCAAACGACTGTTTCCGTAATCTCTTTGTTTTTCGATTTTATCGTTTTTTTTATATCATCGTCATAAGTGAGCCCACGCTTTTTCCCTTGCATAGGAGTGTCAAAATCCCACGTCCGAAGAATTGCGTACAAAAAAAATTAAAAGTGCATTTCCACCTTGTCGAACGTTTCTTTATCTCGAAGTTTCGTGTCATTGTTTTTTGCGCCAGGGAAAATAAAAAATAATAAACGGTTAAACACAACTTAAAGAAAACGTTCGTTTAAATTAAATCGTTAGGTCCACACGCGTTTTTTTGTTGTAAATTGTCACTTATTATCGTAACCAGTGTTGAAACTAGAGTAAGAAAAAACATTGCTTTGGACAGTATGGAAAGTTCGCTATATTTCTCAAAAAGTCGGTGTCGTTTCTCTCCTTGAAAGATTCCTGCAAATTGGTGGGCGTCAAAAAAAAAATACCAACTCCTTGAAAACCCACAGCCACACAGCGTCAATACACCACCACCACCACCACCGCCGCCACCGCCGCCTCAACCCCCCAAAGACCGCCACAGTGAAGGATTTCTCAGGCAAAGAAATTATTTGAACCAACTATTTCCCTACGGCGCAAGGAAAGCTTGCTTTCTTTTTGGAATTCGGAGATACATCCGAAGGTTAAACCATCCGCGTTGCTTTCCGTTCGTCGTTACCCACCCCCGCCCCGTGGCTCCCCTATCCCTCGCCCCCCCCCCACCACCCACCCACCGCTCGCGTTCAAACCCCTAAAAATAATTTCACATGGGAAGATTCACAGCATCAAAACGCAACAAAAAAAACCCTAAAACAAACCCGTCGAAAATATGTTCACACCACTAAAAACGTTATAGAGTTCGTTGAAGGCACATTACTGGACTTAATATCCCAAAAAATCTTCCAGCCGACGTCCGTCATCTTACTATCCTCCGTCTACCGACCCCACCGGGAGACGTTTCTTGAACGAGCCACTTCCTCCCCCGCCGCGCGCGTGCGGTGTCGGCCGCCGACAGAAATTCGGAGGGGGGGCTTCCCCCTCCCCCCCCCCCCCTGCAATCGCCACGGCCACCCTCCCCCAGCACTGGATTGCATATTCGAGTCCTCGGCGGTTGATCAAAGTGTTGAATAAAACCGCTTCTCTCTCGGGGGGACGGGGGAAGAGCAAACGGGTCCTATCGTTTTTGTGTTGTGTTTTTTATTTACGTGCTTAACTTTTTACTCCAACCGGACCGCACGTTTTCCTTTCTCGCCAGCCGGGAAGAAACTTGGTCACGTCGGTCGAGAACGTGCCGGGGTCCCCGCGGCGATTCGGGATGCAGGCAGCGGGCGGTGGGTGGCGGCGTTGTTGTAACAGTTTCTTGAGTAACTCAAAACCGCTCCTCCACCCCTGTTCCTCGCCAAACAACGGCACGATAGTTTTCAACGCCATATTCAAATGCGTCGAGATCTGATCAACAAAAGCAGACCCCCGGGGAACGTCTGCTGGTGAACATCTCGTCGGCGTCGTGTCTGTTAAGGAGTTCTCATCGCAGCGTAGAGCGTTCGGACATGACCCCCACACCCATCGTTGCCCTCTTCCTGGGGCGTGACTCCCCAATCAGGAAGCACCCAGCGCGCGCAAGGGGTCACACACACGCACACAGCACCAGGGTCAAAGTCTCCCCCCCCCCCCGTTCCATGCGTGGTGGCGTTCCGTCTCCGCTGGTGGGTCCCAAGGCAGCGGTGGAAATTCCCGCATTCCCATGGCGGTGAAGGGGGAATGCCGGTTGATCGCTTGCGTCGACTTCCCCACAAAGTGGTACCACTCGTTTTAGCAGCGATAGCGGTGGAAATTCCACATTACCGTGGTGGGGGGGTGGGGGGGGGGACGGGACCGGTTTCTGCATGGAGGACGATCGCTCGCGATGACTTCCCGCAGAGCGGGATCAAACTCAAGTTAGCGGGCGACAGCGGTGAAGATTGAACATCTGCGTGGTTGGGGGGCGAGTTTCTCTCCCCGCGTAGCACTCTCTCGCTCTCCCGCAAAAAAGTGGGGACCGCTCGGTTGAAGCGGCGACCAACGGCGGAAAATCCACATCGATCGTGGCAGGAGACGGCCACTCGATGGGGACAACCGTTCAACCATCGGCGGAGTCGACCAGCGGTCGGGGGGGGTTGGGGGGATCGGAGCTCGCGACGAGTGCGGTGCTCCGACCGTTGCGCTACTCGGCAAGGCTGTCCGTGGCGCCGCACCGAAGCGCAGAGCCCCCCTCCCCCAAAGCGCGGGGGGCCAGGGTAGCCGCCCCCCCCCCCCCCCGATTCGCCATCTACACTAGCTAGGGACGGCTCCGCTAGTTGGTACGGATCAGCGCGATGGGGCCCCACCTCCTCCCCCCCCTCTACATTTAAACGCCGCGCGCTCAAAACTCTACGCGCTTCGTCACACGGCACTAACGCGTCAACACAGAGACGTGTGCATTTTTGTTTATATACCCATGATGTAACACATAACCCGACGTGCCCCCCCCACCCACCCCACACTACCGGCAATTAGAAGAATTGTCACGATTCAAGGTGGCTTGAGCCACTTTGTTCGCGTCGTCAGCCGAAATGTAAACGGTAGCGTTTAATTTGCATATGAAAGGTAAAGCTGCAGCCCTGCAATTGCTCGCTCATGCCACTGCTGGCCTCACCACAGAGGACGTATTTCGCCGACTCCAGACGTCTTGCGAGGTGGTGGTGGTAGTACCCACACATTTTACCCCACACGATCATGTCTAGAATCAGCTGTAAATAAACTTGCGCCATCAACCGACGCCATTATCCTGAGCATTATAAACTAAACCTTATAACCGGTGTATCTTTTTACGCATTCCTAAAATTTCTTACTTTCCCCCCCACCCCCCTCCCCCCGCCGTATATATTTTGTAACTGCCTAGTAGAATTGTTTCGCTACTCGGCAAATTGAGACACCGTCCCGTGCGTACAATTCAGCATCGGCTGCCGTGGGTCGACCGCGAGCGGCCAGCAACGTGGGGTCCCAATTTTGAAAAACGTTGCTGATCATTTGCTCTGTTGGGATTCTGCCCCCCCCACTCCCCCCCCACCCCCCCTCCCCCCACTACGAATCCACAGCATCGCGCTGGCCGGGGGAGACACGGCAGCACCACCTCCTTCTCTCGCCATCACTTCCCCCGGTGCCTCCAACGTCGTCACGTGTGACAACATTGTTAAATATTATTTCGCATTATTACACATAAACTTCGCAAACCACCCCCCCCTCCCTCCCTCCCCCCAAGGCACCACACATTGTAAAGTGCAACGTCCTCGTGCGTGCGTGTAAACTTTTACACTGACCAGCAGCCTTGAGGCCTTGAGGCAGGGTCCGCACACGCGCGAGCTGTGGTTTGCGCGACGAAGAAATGAGATTGCGCGTCCGCGATCGTTAACGGCCGAAATCCCCGGGGGGGGGGGGGGGGGGACGACGACGACGACGCAAAGCGTGGCAGCGCGGGAGGGCGACGGAAGACGTCGCTGCAAATCCTCGCTGCGGTCGTCGGTCGCCGGCAACTGGACGCGCAACTCCTCGCAAACCCGGTTGCCGACACACGTCCGCCCACAAGCGAATTCCGTTGCACGCAAAGCACCACACGTTGCACAAGCGAGCGCTCGGGAGTTGACCCCGGCTTAACGGCTACGACCGCTCGTCAACTAATAGTACCCGACCGCCACTTCACAGCAGGTCTGCAGTGACTGCTAAAGAAGGAAAGAACGATTCACTCCCCCTCCCCACCCCCTCACGCAGCCCACTTGCCATAGGAATGTGGAATCGCCACCGCTGGCTCAAGGCTGTAGATACAGCGACACGCACACTACCATGCCTTGACAAACCGTCAAGAATTTGGATTGATTGATCAACCTTCGTATTTCCAGCTACGGTTTTGGTGGTGACCTCGGCGTTTCAACTTCTCCGCGTTGAAGGCGGAGAAGCTGACGTCGTCACCATCCGTGCCGTCGTTTGCGTGCATACCAAGCTGCCGTAGACTTTCAACCCTCCTCGTAGTCAAAGTCAGAGTTGTTGGCGAAGTCTCCCGTAAAAATGTTGACTTCGAAATTATTGCCATCGTCATCATCATCATCATTTGCCACCTTTTGTCTTCACAACTGCATCGTAATCTTCAACTGCATCTTCATCGTCGTCATCGTCGTCGTCGTATTCAACTGCATCGGCGTCAAACACAAATGGCACGTGTTTGTTTCGAGCTCCAGCCAGATTCACCATCTGGACCACCAGGCATCTGTGTCTTCATCCTCACTAACACCGCCACCACCGCCGCCTTCAGTATCAATCAACCATCCTCTGTATCAAATTAAGAAATGTTGCCGCTTTCATTCGGCGTAGTGATGACCATTATTAATAGCATCATCATTATCATCAGGATATCCCTCACCACTCACATAAACCTGCCCCACCTCCATCATTCTTTAACACAATCAACTTCACATTACGATCATCACCCATGACTGCGATTACAATCATTAACCCAATTATCACCACCACCACCACAATGAACACCCTCACCACTCCCATCACAAACGCCTTCAACACGACAACTACAAAAACCCACCACTACTGCTATCACCACCACTACTATTTTCACAGCCATCGCACCAATATAACCACCGCAACCCATCACTCAATATGATCAACCCCAACACCACCACTCCCACCTCCCAAGTGCACATTCATTGCACAATCACTGCCGTCATTACCATCACCATCATCACAGCCGCCAACACTATACCATCCTCAAGTGCAAGATCTTTACCACCACCACACTCATTACCAACACCATTACCACAACCACACTCACCACCAACACCGACACCACCACCATCACCACAACCACCACATTCACCACCACCAGCCACCTTCTTTCATCACAGGCCGTCGGTGCCCAGCAGGTCACCGGGCAGGAAGGCGTTGAGCGACGCAGAGACCCCGTTGGAGGAGAGACCACCGCCGACCCCGCCCCTCGATGCGTCCCTCTGGGGGGGGGGGGGCCCCCCCGCCCCACAGCGACATCGAGCCGCCCGGACCGGACCCCCAGAGGCCGGCGTCGCTGCTCCAGCCGCCCCCCCCACCGCCGCCCCCGCCGCGCGGGCTGGGCCCCCAAGACGACGAAGACGACGAAGAGGGCGGCAGAGACGTGGGCGGCGGCAGCTGGGAGGTGATGACGCCAGGTTGGGCGAAGAACTGGCTGATCTCGTCGTCGTCGGCAAACCCTGCGATGATGGTGGTGTTGCTGAGGATGCACCTGGGAGGAGGCGGTGCGGGGGGGCGGGTACAACAGTGAATGAATGGGGAGATGTTAGTGCCGATCCTACTGATGCCGATGCTGCGATGATGGTGGTGTTGCTGAGGATGCACCTGGGAGGAGGCGGTGCGGGGGGGGGGGGTACAACAGTGAATGAATGGGGAGATGTTAGTGCCGATCCTTCTGATGCCGATGCTGCGATGATGGTGGTGTTGCTGAGGATGCACCTGGGAGGAGGCGGTGCGGGGGGGGGTACAACAGTGAATGAATGGGGAGATGTTAGTGCCGATCCTACTGATGCCGATGCTGCGATGATGGTGGTGTTGCTGAGGATGCACCTGGGATGAATGGGGAGATGTTAGTGCCGATCCTGCCGATGCTGCTGCCAATGTTGGTACTCATGCTAATGGTGCTGATGATGCTTATACTGATACTGCTGCTAATGGGGCTGATGAGATTGAGGCTGCTGCTAATGGTCCTGCTGATAATGGTGCTGATGCTTACACTGATAATGCCAATAGTGCTGATGATGTCGATACAACATACATACATCAGACAGTACGTATATACGAGCACAGTGCAATGCCAACGCGATTCTAATCCCACACCTTCTTAAGGCGGTGCCTTAAGAAGTTCAACATACAAAGTCTGTTCTGCTAAAAGGATGTTGTTGTCAAACGAGACTTGGATATAACGCGATTAATGTATCAGGGAACACTTTTATATAAAGCGGATGCGAATTGGATATAATGCAGAGGTCGCAAACGGGTTTTGATTCCTTACCCGTACCCGGCCGCACCACGGTCGCAAACGGGTACCCGTACCCAGCCGTACCCGTACCCTACCCGATACCCGGCCGGGTACGGGTACGGCCGGGTACCCGATTGCGACCTCTGTGATCAAGCCATGTTGCAAGCGCGGGTGGGTTGATTCTAGGAACTAGAATTGTGAGAAGAGACAAGACGTTGGGAAATGAGTGACAAACAGTTACTCCCCAGTGACTCACGGCCTACCTGTACCCGTACCCGGCCGCACCAGGGTCGCAAACGGGTATCCGTACCCGGCCGGGTACGGGTAGCCGGGTATCGGGTAGGGTACGGGTATCGGGTACCCGATTGCGACCTTTGATAGAATGCGATTGAGTGAGCAGAACTACATCGCACGAAGAGGACAAGGGATTGTACAAGCTGCCTCGGCGGAGCATCAACATCACACAGGGCAGTGGGATTGCTGCTGGACGCTTCTAGATGCTACCCACGCGCCTCAGTCTTTGTTCGGCCTGCGTACGCATCTCCCGTGTCATCGTAGACTGGGTTTAACCCCTCTCTATTATAAGGCGATGTTTCCATGACGCGGTGTTCTTGAGGAACGCAACTAGCACCGCGTGACAGGAGAACGGACACCGTACACAGGCAGGTGGTGATGGTGGAACCCGGAGAACAATCCACGCGACCACCACGGGTGGGTGGGTGGTAAGAAAGGTCGCGCAAACTCCAAATACACAGCACGCATCGCCAGAGTACAGGGTCAAACCCCTCGACCTGCGTTCCACGGCTGCTGCTGCTGGTGGTGCTGCTGGTGGTGGTGCTGCTGGTGGTGCTGCTGGTGGTGGTGGTGCTGCTGGTGGTGCTGCTGGTGGTGGTGGTGCTGCTGGTGGTGCTGCTGGTGGTGCTGCTGGTGGTGCTGCTGGTGGTGGTGGTGCTGCTGGTGGTGGTGGTGGTGCTGCTGGTGGTGGTGCTGCTGCTGGTGGTGCTGCTGGTGGTGGTGGTGCTGCTGGTGGTGGTGCTGCTGGTGGTGGTGCTGCTGGTGGTGGTGGTGCTGCTGGTGGTGGTGGTGCTGCTGGTGGTGGTGCTGGTGGTGGTGGTGCTGCTGGTGGTGGTGCTGCTGGTGGTGGTGGTGCTGCTGGTGGTGGTGCCGGTGGTGCTGCTGGTGGTGTTGCTGCTGGTGGTGGTGCTGCTGCTGGTGGTGCTGCTGGTGGTGGTGCTGCTGCTGGTGGTGCTGCTGGTGGTGGTGCTGCTGGTGGTGGTGGTGGTGCTGCTGGTGGTGGTGCTGCTGGTGCTGGTGGTGGTGCTGCTGGTGGTGGTGCTGCTGGTGCTGCTGGTGGTGGTGCTGCTGGTGGTGGTGCTGGTGGTGGTGCTGCTGGTGGTGGTGCTGCTGGTGGTGGTGCTGCTGGTGGTGGTGTTGGTGCTGCTGTTGGTGCTGCTGGTGGTGCTGCTGGTGGTGGTGGTGCTGCTGGTGGTGCTGCTGTTGGGGTGGTGGGGGGGGGAGACCGACTCACATGTGCAGCGCCTTCTGCGCCCGCTGAGCCTCCAGCTCGGAGCCGTAGCACACCAGGGCGTTGCTGTGTGCCAGGCTCAGGTGGAAGGTGACCAGAGGGCCGTGCTGCATGCACAGCGTGCGCAGGGTGGCGCCGTCCACCTACACGCAGCCCGGTGACACGCACATAGACAAAGGTCCCCCGAGTAGCCTCAACAGACTGTTGGGGGGCAAGGGCAGATCGTGCTGGCCACCTACGCGCAGCCCGGTGACACTAACGCACACAAAGACAAAGGTCCCCCGAGTAGCCTCAACAGACTGCTGGGGAAAGTGCTGTTAGGGGAGCAGTCGCGCCTATGAAGGCCGGCATGGCACACGAGGGGGCATGGGTGGCCAGCACCACCCCAGCCGCCTTTGTCTCCCCAGTGGCGATGTTTTCTACACCCCACGCCAGGTACTCATTCGAGAGGCTGGGCCTCATAGGGGAGGCCTAGGACCGGTTCAGATAATCGTTACTGGTGTCGGCCGTGTAGCTCAGTGCGCTAACCGCTCTACTACCGCTGCCCACGGCACTGTACGTACATCCACACACCCAAGGGCACATAGACAAAGGTACAAAAATATATTCTAAACAAGAGAGACTCCCGGAATTGGAAGAGAGAAGAAACCGCACCTGTGGTGTGAGGTTCCTCAAAATCAGCCACGTGCTCAGCCGAGTTGAAGTACCACAGTCATTGCTCCAGCTTTGAGCTGCAGACAAATGATAGAAACGCACGCACAGAGAGACGCAAACACACACACAGTTAAACTTACACACACAGTTAAACGTACACATACAGGCAGGCACACACACACACAGGCAGGCACACACACACATGCAGGCAGGCACACACACACACACGCAAGCACACACACACAGTTAAACTTACACACACACATGCAGGCACACACAGTTAAACTTACACACACACATGCAGGCACACACACTTAAACTTACACACACAGTTAAACTTACACACACAGTTAAACTTACACATACAGGCAGGCACACACACACACAGGCAGGCACACACACACATGCAGGCAGGCACACACACACACACGCAAGCACACACACACAGTTAAACTTACACACACACATGCAGGCACACACAGTTAAACTTACACACACACATGCAGGCACACACACTTAAACTTACACACACAGTTAAACTTACACACACAGTTAAACTTACACATACAGGCAGGCACACACACACACAGGCAGGCACACACACACACAGGCAGGCACACACACACAGTTAAACTTACACACACAGTTCAACTTACACATACAGGCAGGCACACACACACACACAGGCAGGCACACACACACATGCAGGCACACACACACACACGCAAGCACACACACACAGTTAAACTTACACATACAGGCAGGCACACACACACATGCAGGCACACACACACACACGCAAGCACACACACACAGTTAAACTTACACACACACATGCAGGCACACACAGTTAAACTTACACACACACATGCAGGCACACACACACACAGAGTTAAACTTACACACACATGCAGGCACACACAGACAGCCACACACACAGTTAAACTTACACACGCAGGCAGGCACACACAAGAATAACACACACGGTTAAACTTATACACATACAGGCAGGCACACAAGAACACACACAGTTAAACCTATACACACAGGCAGGCACACACACACACAGTTAAACTTACACACAGGCAGGCAGGCAGGCACACACACAAGAACAACACACACAGTTAAACGTACACACATACAGGCAGACACACACACAGTTAAACTTACACACACACACAGACAGGCACACACACAATTACATTTATTGCGCCAGCGTCCCCAAACGCGGTCGCAAATCAAGACGCTCAACTAATTCAAGCCGTCGCCGCCGCGTTCACCTTCCCACTGCTGGGAAGACGACGACGATGACGACGAGGGCGGCCACTTGGACGCGTCCTGAGAGATGGGCTTGGGCCCACCCAGCCCACCCAGCCCACCCATTCCCGGAGGATGCCTGGGCCGGTACGGGGGTTGAACCGGGGCCTTGGCAGCGCCCCCTGCTCCCCCGCCGGAGGCGGAGGAGGATGGGTTGGCGGTGGATGGCGACGACGAGGGCTTCCACAAGTCGAGGGCTGGAGAGGCGGCAGTGGACCATGGCTGGCGAATGTCTTCAGGGGACTTGGCTGCGCAACACACAACACGCATCGGTATCAGTTAAGCAATGGGGGTCGTCCCCCCCCAATAGACGAACGCACAGAAACCATGGACTGTCACTGGATCCTATAAGACGAACGCTGAACATACAAACGCTGGATCCGTCGTTTAAAGATCGAGCGACAAAATTAATGCTTGGCCCATAGAGCAACTGCTGGACCCCATAGACCAGGGGTCGGCAACCAAAATAACAAGAAGAGCCATTTCTTTCCAATTCGGTACAAAATTCAGTATTTCAAGAGCCGCAATGCATCTATGTACATACGTACATATCGTCAAGAAGCAGCCCGTAAAGAGCCGCATGCGGCTCCGGAGCCGTAGGTTGCCGACCCCTGCCATAGACTAAAGCAGGACTCATAGACTAACACTGGACCCGTAGATTAACACTGGACCCACACAAAAACACTCAACCCACAGATTAACACTGGAGCGATACAATAACACTCAACCCATAGACTAACACTGGACCCGTAGATTAACACTGGACCCACACAAAAACACTCAACCCACAGATTAACACTGGACCCATACAATAACACTCAACCCATAGAATAACACTGGACCCGTAGATTAACACTGGACCCACACAAAAACACTCAACCCATAGATTAACACTGGACCCATACAATAACACTCAACCCACAGATTAACACTGGACCCACACAAAAACACTCAACCCATAGATTAACACTGGACCCATACAATAACACTCAACCCACAGATTAACACTGGACCCACACAAAAACACTCAACCCATAGATTAACACTGGACCCATACAAAAACACTCAACCCATAGATTAACACTGGACCCATACAATAACACTCAACCCACAGATTAACACTGGACCCACACAAAAACACTCAACCCATAGATTAACACTGGACCCATACAATAACACTCAACCCACAGATTAACACTGGACCCACACAAAAACACTCAACCCACAGATTAACACTGGACCCACACAACAACACTTAACCCACAGTTTAACGCTGGTCACAGACTAAAATACGTTAACACGGGTTCTCACAGGATGCGCTTCCGTAGCAGGAGTCGAACCCGTTTTGGAAACCGTTGGAGTTCAGGGGATAGCTCCAAGCCGGCGACACCGAATCTGTAGGAGAGATGAACGGGGCACAGAGAGACGCGGTCCGCGACGTTATTTGATCATCATGACGGTACCCTGGGGCACACAATAATACAAAATGGCCTAGGCAATTAATATTTTATCTCTGGGACGCTATTTTTTCCAGGGGTGTTACTTAACTCCGCGACTGGGTTACCAATCAATCCGAAATCGGTGCTACTCTGCGATGTCGAAACTCAGCGAGGAAGACTGCGCCGAAACCCTGAACGCTCGTACGCACCGTAGTGGTGCGTCGTGTACAGCTCGTCGAGACGAGTCGATCGCCGCATCGCCGACCATCGACAGACTAACAATGACTGCATCACGGACATCGCGCGCGAGAGCCGGGGTACTATGGTACCCCCCCCCTGGATACCGCCATGAGGCTCATTTCCACAAAGCAGTTCCCGTATAAATCCTGAAGATTCTACGACAATTGCGCTCGTCACACACAAAGCGTTTGCCACAAGTGAAGCACAAACACCTCGCGGCTTATCTCGTCGAGGGGCATAAACCTTCATCACGTGGATTCCGCTCATCGCAGCAGCAGCAGCAGCGGCGGCTTTTGACCAATCATGGAAACAAAGGCGGTCACCGCATCGTGCGGCGCTTTCAGATGCGCTTCTGCGGCCGTCTGGAACGCTCTTTCCTTCCGATATGAGGAAGCCACTGGAGATAGGCACTTTTAAATCATCTACGTTGAAAACTAATTTCTGCACCTCCAATTACGCGGGCGGCTACATACGCTGTGAGAGAAGTTTGATATGCATACATTCACGTGGCGTCAAAGTGCACCCATCCTGGCACCAGCACTGTGATGATGTCACTGCGACTTAATGGCGGACGTCAAATGCTATCGTTGTCATTATTACGAGGTTTGTGTACCCGGGAAAGCCTCACAGAGTCTCAAGACGTTTCATTCCGAACAGAAAGGCACCCGAGTCGAGAATGGAAGCCAGTGCCGCCACTGCGTCAACACCCTGTGTCCGTGTGTGTGTACGTGTGTGAATCATGGGGAGCGGTAGTGTAGTGGTGGTTAGCGTAATGCGCTAAGATCCCAGCGACCCGAGTTCCATTCCTGCCCACGGCCAACCACCAGTGGACACTTATCTGAACCAATCCTGGGCCTCCCTTCGGTAGACTTAGCCTCAAATGAGCACCTTGTGCCAAGTTTGAACATCGCCACTCGAGGCAACGGCTGACGCTTGTGCGCAAGCTAACAGCGCTTGCCGCTACGGTCTGTTGACGCTACAAAGGGGGATTAGTGTGTGCGTGTGTTCTGGACTCACTTTGAATAGCCGAGTCAGCATCAGAGTCCGAGTCAAGATACTGCATACCCTTCCAAGGCTCCCCTGGACGGAATTCTTAAAGCACAGGCAAGATATACAACATGATCGTCATCAGCCACCGTCCATTCACTGGTACATCAAGGCCCACTCCCCCAAGCCTAATTATGGCTAACATAACCAGAGTACACACGCACACACATATATACAAATACTTACACACGTACACATGTAAACAAATATCTACATTATAGCCTTCACGGGTGTTGAGCAAGTGCTGTTATAAGCGAGCATCTGTTAAGGCCGGGATCCTGCAGTGGAGGGGGATGTTGTGGCCAGTACCATGTCTCCCCAGCGCTAACTCTTAAACGTCGCACCAGATGCTCCTCCCAATGTCCTGACAGCTATTGGGGTCATCAGACCATACTTCACCACGCTGGCCGGTAGTGGTTTGTTAAGGGGGATGTTAGCCGAGAATCAAACTCGGGTCGCTGGGTTCACGGCGCAGTGTGTTAACCACGACTCTAACCACGCGTACACACACGTACGCAGTACATACAAATACATATACACACACTCACAAATAAATCATAGATCAGCAATCGTCCCATAGACTAATAGTTGGTCCCCATAGACTAACACTGGACCCATTGAATAACACCGGTTCTATAGCCCATCAGTGATCATATAAAATTACAGTGGTCCCATAGACTAGTCTGTTTCCTAGACAACACTAATCCTATAGAACAACACGAGACTTACACTGGTTTCATAGACAAACACTGGCCCAATCGTCTTAACACCGCACCCACATAAAATAACTTTGGTCCTATAAAATAATAGACACAGACCAAGGCACACAGACCAACACTGGTTACCTAAAGCAACACTGGACCCATAGACCAACCTCGTTCCCAAACAGCTTAACACGTAGTAGGCTAACGCGACCGATATTCATAATAAAGGTTGTTGGGTTAGATCGCTTAAGTATAAATGTGTCGTAACCCTCCTCTCCACCCGACACAGCCAGTAAGGTTTGGCAAGTAAACAAAGGTGCTTCAATCCACAGGTAAATCGCCCAAAACGTCTACTACTAAAATTATAAATGTTGTGGATTCATTCTCCAACACACCAGTGGGCTGAAGCAGTAACCAACTGGCACGTTGTGTTTCGATTTAAAGCTTTCGTGACTGCAGGGATTCATCTTCTTGGTTCTTTCGGTAAAGTCACGTAGAAGGGAAATAATAAAATAAATAAAATAAATTCTATTTTATTCTTATTACTTTATTTCCCTTCTACGTGACTTTACCGAAAGAACCAAGAAGATGGCACATTGTGTTTACGTGACAATCCTTACTGGCTGTGTTGGGTGATGACACATTCATACTCGCACGATCTCACCCAAAAACCTTCGTTATGAATTTGTCCAAGTCTTAACACCGGAGCCCAGAGACCAACACTGCACTCAAACGAACTGTCAATGAACCCAAAGGTCAACTCGTACCAGGAGGCCAACCAATTCCTTCCGTGCCGTTGGACACTTTTCCTCCGCCGGGTGGTGGCGGCGAGGGAGAGAGGAGAACAGGCGCGGCCCCAGGCTTCTCCCTGTGCAAGGCCCCACTGGCCGCCCCAACTGTGGCTGCCGATAACGATGATGATGATGACGATGACGCTCCCGATGATGTAGATGTGATGGTGGTGGCATTGGGATGCTGGGACCAGGGGTCTGAGAGAAGCTGGGCTGCGTTTGAGGAGGCCAAAGACTGGGAGCCTAGAGAGACCGAGAGAGAGAGAGCGTTAGTGTTACCGTCATCATAATAATCGAAAGATATGGTCTATCCGCTGCTGGGTGAAGGTTGCCCTACGCTTTTACCGTTACTCACGGTCCTGCGATGCCACAATTCACCTCACTTCTGCACAAGAACTGATCTCAATCATCCCCCCAAATCCAGTGCGAAAATACACACCGACATCTAAAATAAATACAAAGACAAGTCGACGTACACAAAGATACACACACACACCCCATACACAACGACACATACGTACAAAGACAAAGATCCCACCACCACCCGTGTAGCCTTTATAGCCTGTTCTGGCAAGTGCTGTTTGCTGATAATGATAAGCAGGTGCAGCAAGGTGATGGTGTGGCTGACACCACATCCATCGTGACATCAAGAGTACAATCGGGGCAGGATTGAGGATAAAGGCAAACTTCAGAGCTGTGTTTAGTTTGTTGTCCTTCCACCGCACCTCCGATTAGCACGGTTGGCCACGTATGGTGCAAAAGAAGTTCAACATATATACACGGCATACTACAACTACGATACACTACACTACGTTAGGTGCCAAAGTTGACGATACATACACTACAAACTACACACCTCACTACTCTCCACTACACTATACCGCTAAACTAAATTAAAAGTACATTTCTTTAGAACTGCTTTTTGTGTTTCGTTGGTTGTCCTTTCCCCGCACCTCCAATTAGTACGGTTGGCTACGTACAGTGGCAAAGTTCACACATACACTACATGCTACACGACCGTATCCTACACCACTGCACTAAATTGAAAATGCATTTCTTTATAGCTGTTATTTTGTGTTGAGTGGTCCCCTTCCTCTGCATCTCCGATGAGTACGGTTGGCTACGTAAGGTGCAAAAGAAGTTGAACATACCAAGTGCAAAATACAAAGTATCATAATAGCAGAGCCTCTTTAACTGTATATATATAATTCACGTTTGTGATGTACAGATCCATGATGTTTTTCACATCGTGTTGATGAGTCGCTTTATTGAGCTATCATTTGTGGCCAGGTAGCTTCTGAGAAATAAGCTAATATAGCTAAGTGGGCTTTACTTATTTTCTTGGTTCTTTCGGTAAAGTCACGTAGAAGGGAAATAATCAAATAGTAAAAATATAAAACAATAAAATTATCACGACGTTTCGATTGCAACACAAGCGATCATCATCAGCTGAGAAAATCACAGCAAGAAAATGTGAAAAAAGTGGCGGTTTTCAAATTTTCTTGCTGTGGTTTTCACAGCTGATGATGATTGCTTGTGTTGCAATCGAAACGTCGTGAGAATTTTATTGTTTTATATTTTTACTATTTTATTATTTCCCTTCTACGTGACTTTACCGAAAGAACCAATAATATGAATCCCTGCAGTCACGAAAGCTTTAAAGTGGGCTTTACTTGGTAAGATAAAAAAAGATAAAACATAGTTTAGTTTGATTTGTAAATATATATTTTTTTCAAGTTATTTGTTTACACCCTTCCTATACTTTGCACAACTGTCGTAGATTTCTGTATTGTTCATTGTTGTAACGTTAAATTTCGATTTAAAGCTTTCGTGGACTGCAGGGATTCATCTTCTTGGTTCTTTCGGTAAAGTCACGTAGAAGGGAAATAATAAAATAATAAATATAAAACATAATAAAATAATTCTCACGACAGACCTGTTCTTCACCTGAGGACGGCTGCTTCCGTTGTGGCCGAAACGTCGTGAGAATTATTTTATTATGTTTTATTTTTATTATTTTATTATTTCCATTCTACGTGACTTTACCGAAAGAACCAAGATGATGTTGTGACGTTGTGATCTGCCCTAACCAGACATCAGTAAAACAAAGAGCTTCACAGCTCATCAGATTCCTCCGATACAGTAGAACCTCTCTTAACGACGGTAATTGGTTCCACGAAACTGGTTGCTAAGTGATATGGTCGTTAGGCGAGTATAAGAAGTGCACGTTAAAGGCTTAATTCGTAACGATAGCATCGAAAGTTATCTTTTTGATCCAATTTATTTTTTACTATATGTTTAAACAATGGATATTGACACACAAAGATACTAACAACATTATAAACACATGATATTAAAAGAAAAACGGTTCATCCGTGCATTAATTAATATTTACTGTACCTACAACAGCCCGTCGTTAACAGGGGAATGGTCGGTAAGCGAACACATTGGGCTCTATGGAGGCACTACACTACCATACACTACACTACTATACACTATACACTACACTCTACACTACACTCCTATACACTACACTACAATACACTACACTACCATACACTACACACTACACTCTACACTACTATACACTACACTACTATACACTACACTACTATACACTACACTACTATACACTACACTACTATACACTACACTACTACGCACTACTATACACTGCACTACAATACACTACCATACACTACACTAGTACACTACTGTACACTACTATACACTACACTACTGTACACTACACTACTATACACTACACTACTATACACTACACTACCATACACTACACTACTGTACACTACACTACTGTACACTACTATACACTACACTACTGTACACTACTATACACTACACTACTATACACTACACACTACACTACTACGCACTACTATACACTGCACTACTATACACTACACTACTATACACTACACTACTATACACTACACTACTATACACTACACTACTACACACTACACTACACTAGTATACACTACACTACTATACACTACTACACACTACACTACTACACACGACACATTGGGCTCTATGAAGGCTGGTCGTGAGGCGATTAGTCTTCAAGAGGGGTGGTCGTGAAGAGGGGTTTCTACTGTATACATGTTTTGATTCTCTTGGCACGATGTCCGACGTTTCGCTCCACATGCAGGGAAAGTTCCGGAGCAACTGAAAAGTTTATTTCGGCTTCTTCAAACAGCCATCACAACACTCCTGAAAAGGACGCTACAGGCACGTGGAGCGAAACGTCGGACGATGCTCAACAACGGTGCAGTAAAACAACCTGAAAAAACTTGGCCTGCCACCACCCGTTCCCCCTGGGGTTCACAACTACAGGAATTGGCATCTGTGTTTGCGCGGCGGGGATTGACTTTTGGATCGATATCTGGTGGAACTGCGTTGAACTCCGCGACGGTAAACTGCGTGGTTCCCACATCCCCAGGCTGAGATTCAAGGTCTGTATTTGGTCTGCGGAAAATGTGGTGAAAACCAACCACTCCTTCTAGATTTGAAGCTTTCGTGACTGCAAGGATTCATACTCTTAGGTTTTTTTTCGGTAAAGTCACGTAGGTAAAAAAATATAATAAAAATTAATAGAAGTAATAATAGAAATAAAATAGTAAATCACGACGTTTCGGAGGCAACACAAGTCTCCGTCATCAGGTGGGACCGTCACAGCTAGATTTACTGTATCAAGTGAGGCAAAACAAATTGTATTTAAGGGCTTGTCTCAGTAAATTTAACGGTGACGGTCCCACCTGATGACGGAGACTTGTGTTGCCTCCGAAACGTCGTGATTTATTATTTTATTTCTATTATTCTATTAATTTTATTTTTTACTTACGTGACTTTACCGAAAAATTCTAAGAGTATGAACCAACCACTCGTTCACTCACTCACTTATTTATTCAATCCTTAATTTGCCAGCAAGTCACTCACTCACCAACCCAATGAGTGCACTACACACTCCCCCCCCCCACCCCGCTATGGTGATCTCAGCTGTGCGGCCGGCCCGGTGTCTGCGTTCGGTTGGCAGGAATCGATTTTTACCGAGATCTGGCAACCGGCATTGCCGAGTTGCACTTCATTAGTCAACTGCACCGTTTGGACAACCGCCCTAGGTGCCGACCGTGAGCCTGTTTGCGATCGTCTAAGAAACGAAGTTGAATTTCGATTTAAAGCTTCTTTCGTGACTGCAGGGATTCATCCTCCTGGTTCTTTCGGTAAAGTCACGTAGAAGGGAAGTAATAAAATAATAAAAGTCTGAATGTCTACTCGACAGACCTGCTCTCCACCTGAGGACGGCTGCTTGCGTTGTGGCCGAAACGTCGTGAGAATTATTTTATGTTTTACTTTTATTATTTTATTATTTCCATTCTACGTGACTTTACTGAAAGAACCAAGAAAACAAAGTTGAATTGCTTAATCAAACGCGATTTGACGTTGACCATAGAGGAAGGGAAGGGGGGGGGGGCTGAGGGAGGGAGGGGGGTCCCTGTGTCTCACCGTGTTTGTCGGAGGTCACACTGCCCCCGGGACTGAGCGACCACTCCCTGAACCGAGAACCGATCGCCGACACGGGGTCCAAGGAGGCGGCCTCCGCTCCCGGCGCTGAGAAGGCAAAAGCGACAGAAAACGGAGAACGCCGATGTTAGTATACACACACGGGGGGGGGGGGGGGGGGGCGTTTCAACGAGTAGAGAAACGATAATTGTTTTTTACCCTTTTATCTGGCAACAAAACCGACACCTTTTTTTACAAGGAGTCATGTTTGCATTCCGACCACAATACCTGCGGTCAGAATGCAAACAAACAACACAACTCTGATAATGTATGCACTGTCCTTGAAGTTGATTGGTCCACACCCGAGACAGCTTTTCCTAGAGTCTAGTCTCACATGGTGTTGGACCAGATGACGCCAAAAGGCGTACAACTCAAAGACAATGCACCATCAGAGTATGAGAGCTCGGGGTAAGCATTTACACCATTGGAACCTCATTTGCCAGTAAAAAATATAATTGTTTTTTTACCCTTTTATCTGGCAACAAAACTGACACCTTTTTTACAAGGAGTCATGTTTGCATTGACCACAATACCTGCGGTCGGAATGCAAACAAAAACCACAACTCTGATAATGATATGCACTGTCCTTGAAATTGATTGGTCCACACCCGAGACGGCTTTTCTTAAAGAGGACTCCTTGTAAAAAAGGTGGAAGTAGAGGAATGTTTATCGTCATGGTGGCGACTGCATGAATCCGGAAGGTGGGAAAAAAACAAAACATCGCCTATCTTGCCTGCCGTCACCAGTGGGTTCACCGAAAAAGCAGCACAACCACCACCAGAAAAATATCGTCGACGTCGCGATAGCCGTCATCAACAACCATCGCCGCCACCGCGATTATAGTCACAAATCATGTTACCATAAATTTCGATTTAAAGCTTTCGTGACTGCAGGGATTCATCTTCTTGGTTCTTTCGGTAAAGTCACGTAGAAGGGAAATAATAAAATAATAAAAATAAAACATAATAAAATGATTCTCACGACGTTTCGGCCACAACGCAAGCAGCCGTCCTCAGGTGAAGACCAGGTTTGTCGGGGAGACAGCGTCCGAATGATTCAGAATTATTTTATTGTTTTATTTTATAATTTTTATTGTTTCCATTCTACGTGACTTTACCGAAAGAACCAAGAACATGTTACCATAATTAGTCACCGCCTTCAAGAACACCACTGCCGTCTATTCAATGCCGCCGACAAGGTCATAACCATCACTACCACCACTATCAGTAATACCACCACCACGACTACAACTATCACCCCACCTCCACCATTACCAATCACCACCACCACCCTTCACGACTACTACCACCACCTTCTTCATCGTCGTGGCCACCACCACCACCACCACCCCCCCACATACGAGGCAGGCTCTCCGTCCGTACCCAGGAGGAAAGAGTTGGTACCGAGCCGCTCCCTGCTCTGCACGTCCGCGTGGGGCGGCGGGGGTCCGTGCGCGTTTCCACGGTGAGACGACGCCCCTCTCTGGTGCAGCTGCTGCTGCTGCTGTTGCTGCTGCTGCTGTAGAATCGTGCTGAGTGTACGAGCCACCTGCACAAACGACAGAATAGACATCAAAGAAGGGAAGAAGTTGCTACAAACCCACCCCTCTCCCCCAACTTCGACACAACAGAATTTAGAATTCCTGAGAAATCGACCAAAACCGAATTTGAAAGCAATTCTTACACAACCCATCGGCAGCGCTGCTTTACCGGAGTGCATACATTTCCGCAGTATTGTTTCAAGAGGAGAAAATCTCTGACCGGTATTGACCAAGTGTCTCGTATGTACGTACGTATGTTGAACATCTTTCACACGGTACATGGCCAAGCGTTCTAATCGGATGTACTAATCGGGGGGGGGGGGTCTCATCAGCAGTCTGGCTTGCTTGGATCGTACACAAAGACACATACACAAGGATGTGCCACTACCCGGGCTCGCCAGGAGAAAGCAGGCTACAGCAAAAGCGCGAATAATATCTGTCCCTTCCGTGTGGCATAGCGTTGTCCCCTCAAACGAATGGAATTTTCCCCGGTTCCCCCCTTCCCGCATTTGTAAACACTCATTAATTGGCCAAAGAGATCTTAATATACAGGGTGCTTAAAAAAAAAAACTAACACTTCCGATAATTTGCAACAATACCACGAGAAATCTGCCTCCGAGCTCTGGAGACCACCTGGAGAAGATTCCAGGCACGCGTTGACAACGATGGCGAACAAGTGAGAGACTAACGTTTCGAAGCTATTTGTTATCATGTTACAGTGCATTATCCGTTCTTTTTCCATTAAAAAAGATAGTACAGTCGAACCTCGGAGATTGAACGCACCAGAACTCGAACAAAATCAGTGTTCGAACGATATTTCCCAACATTTTTTGCCCCGGAAACCGAACGAAATTCGGAGGTCGAACGGGCAATCACAACTTGAAAGAACCTAGTATAGTAATAGGTTTTTACCCTTTCAACTGGTACAAAACTGACACCTTTATACAAGGCATCATGTTTGTACCAGTTGAAAGGGTAAAAACCTATTACTATATTTTGCCACTGGTAAAGGAGGTCTCAGTGTAAATGCTTACCCCGAGCTCTCAATACTCTGATAGTGCGATGTTTTTGAGTTGGACGCCTTTTGGCGTCATCTGGTCCAACACCAATGGAGACTAGGCTCTAAGAAAAGCTGTCTCGGGTGTGGACCAATCAACTTCAAGGACAGTGCATATCATTATCATCATCAGAGTTGTTTCTTTTTGTTTGCATTTTGACTGCTTGTGTTGTGGTTATTGCAAACATGATCCCTTGTATAAAGGTGTCAGTTTTTGTACCAGTTGAAAGGGTAAAAACCTATTACTATATTTTGCCGCTGGTAAAGGAGGTCTCATAGTTGAAAGAACCTGTACGGCCGATACACCTATGGCCAGCGTGCATGACACTTGCCCAGACAAAGGTTTTATCGTGAGAGGCTCAGTTAAAAATATCACCCAGATAAGGCAGTAGCCAACCGAGTTGGGCAATCTTTTTAATGATAATGCAACGTGTCATTTTCGAAACATCCTAAAACGGTGGCAGAAACAAACCTCTTTAGATAAGCTTTTAGTCAGAAAGAGCTCAAGTGACTCACAGTCGGTGGCAGAAAAGAGGCACAAAAGAGAAAGAACCCCAGAAGGGCAGTTTACCCGACGTTATTATGGAAGGGGACTTCTCTTCCAAACAAAAACACCACCACCTCCTCACCACCTTCCACTCAAGCCAACAACTCCCCTTACTACAGGTAAAGTGAAGTTCAATGTTCATTTACTCCATACATTTATTTATATTTATTCCATTTATTTATTGTTTCCTGTTTTTTTGTATGATTTTATGCATGTAATTACTGTAAACTTCGTGTAAAAATGCTTTATAATGAGAGATTTCTTGTGTCTGGAACCAATTAATGTCATTTACATTCATTCTTATGGGGAAAATTAATTCGGTGTTCGAACAAATCGGGTATTCGAATGGCCTTCTGGAACCAATTAAGTTCCATCTCTGGGGTACCACTGTATCATATAAGTGTTACACATTTTTTGAAGCACCCTGTGTATAGAGGACCGCAGATCTTGGACAATTGTCGGTAGCGCCGGCCACCCCCCCTGGGCTTGCTTGTCTGTGGTTCGTCAGCGACTGTGAGTTTCCATTTGCATCATCGACGCCACACGTATATAAAACTAACGCTGCAATGCCACTACACGCAGCCACTTCCCAACCATTAGCCATCTTCTCCAGATTGTAAGACACACTGAAGTTCACCAGCCCTCCATTCTATATTTTGTACAGTCACACCTGGGTATACGACCGCTTTGGAATACGTCAAAGAATTTGGTCTACGTCGTGTTTTGACGGAAAAAAAATGTCTTGGGATACGACGTCTTGCTTGGGATACGACGTGCTTGCTAGGACTTGTATAGGTCGGGATGAGTCACCGCGTACCCGCGTAGACCCCGTTGAAACAAAGCGCCGCTCCTCATTCTGCCTGTAGATCTCATTCAGTGCACAACCCTTGCTAGAACTCCGTGAATTTTCACGTGTTTTTTGTCATTTTAACGTGAATTTTTTGCTAATTCGTTCAAGATGCATTTCAGTAATAAGTAGTGTCTAAATTATTTTATACAACCCCATTAATGTATAACATGCCATATAAAATAATTGGCTTTTTTACCCTTTTATCTGGCAACAAAACTGACACCTTTTTTTCAAGGAGTCATGTTTGCATTGACCACAATACCTGCAGTCATAATGCAAACAAAAAACATAACTCTGATAGTGTGCACTGTCCTTTAAGTTGATTGGTCCACACCCGAGACAGCTTTCCTTAGAGCACAACTCAAAGACAATGCACTATCAGAGTATGAGAGCTCGGGGTAAGCATTTACACCATTGGAACCTCATTTGCCATTAGCAAAATATAATTGTTTTTTTTACCCTTTTATCTGGCAACAAAACTGACAAATAAAAGGGTAAAAAAAACAATTATCATATTTTGCTACTGGCAAAGGAAATTCCAATGATGCCATATAAAATAACATTTCTTATACTCTGGAACGGATTATTTCCTTTACCTTTATTTCTTATGGGAAAAATGCGTTTGGTGTCTACGTCATTTTCGGAATAAGTCCTACTACCCCTTCTGGAACGAGTTAACGACGTATACCGAGGTACCACTGTAACTTTATTATATTTCACACACTCGTTTCGACTTTTCCCAGGGTTGTCGCATTCCCGGAGAAATGTTTTTTTAAACGACACCAAACGGTGGGGTTGACCTTCTTCTTGGTTCTTTCGGTAAAGTCACGTAGAAGGGAAGTAATAAAATAATAAAAATAAAACATAATAAAATAATTCTCACGACGTTTTGGCCACAACGCAAGCAGCCGTCCTCAGGTGAAGACCAGGTCTGTCGGGGAGACAGCGTCTGAACGACAGACCTGGTCTTCACCTGAGGACGGCTGCTTGCGTTGTGGCCGAAACGTCGTGAGAATTATTTAATTATGTTTAATTTTTATTATTTTATTACTTCCCTTCTACGTGACTTTACCGAAAGAACCAAGAAGATGAATCCCTGCAGTCACGAAAGCTTTCAATCGGTGGGGTTGACGTCACACTTTTCGGAACATCTTATAATCCAGAGAATACGATTGGTTCACAAGTGACGACACCGCATTTATCCCCCTAAGACCGAAACGGGAGGATGGCTCCACAACTCTGGCCGTCGCCTGACGAGGCTGCTTGTAATTACCGGTGAAACGTCACCAGCTACCTCGAATTGTAAATGTTGTAGTGGGTTTACTCTCCAACACACAACCGGCGTGTACTGAACTAGTACACTACACTATAAACTACACACTATACACTACACACTATACACTACACTTAACACTACACTATACTAGTAACGAATTGGCACGTTTTGTTTACGTGACAAACCCCTTCCTAATTGTCTGCGTCGGGTGGTGGCGGGTTTAGCGGCACATTTATATTTACGCGATCCAACCCATTAACAAGTCTATTATAGAGAACGTGGTTCACGTTCAATCGTACCTGCGCCTCCTGCTGCTGCCTCAGCGCCGCCGATGCATTGCGCGATCCCTGCTGCAGCAGCAGTCTCTGCTGCGCCTGTGGGGGGGGGGGGGCGCGGAGGGGGGCAGCACGGAACAATCAAGTCTCCAAGGATGGCGAGACGCAGCCTACACACGGCATGTTGGCTGGGACGATACCTGAGTTGCTTTCTAGGCCCCTCCGGCAGATAAATGCCGCTCGCAGCTGCACGAATCACGAGCGTAAAAAATAGTCGGACGGTGGATTATCAACGTCTCCAAACGCCATGTTGCATTTCGATTTAAAGCTTCTTTCGTGACTGCAGGGATTCATCTTCTTGGTTCTTTCGGTAAAGTCACGTAGAAAGGAAATAATAAAATAATGAAAATACAACATAATAAAATACAATTCTCACGACGTTTCGGCCACAACGCAAGCAGCCGTCCTCAGGTGAAGAACCGGTCTATCGGAAAGACAGCGTCCGAAATGGCTGATGAAACGTCGTGAGAATTGTATTTTATTATGTTTAACGTTTATTATTTTATTATTTCCCTTCTACGTGACTTTACCGAAAGAATCAAGAAGGCCATATTGCATTGCCAAATTATAGCTCGGAGTGCTCCGTGCCTGATGAAAGGTAACATTCCCATGTGCCGAAAGGGCAACGTTCCTTTCATCAGTGCGCACTACGTGATGCGACGTGGCTCGTAAAACGCGCGCACGGTCATTTGTCGTCAGCGGCCCGAGCTCATCAACAAGCTATAACCGAGAACTCGGCTCAACGTCTCGAAAACCGTGATCGTTGACGGGGAAAAAAAACCGTCGAACAAAACCATTCAAAGTGCGCAAAGGAGGAGCATAGAGAGAAAGCAGCGTGCTTGGAATTACGCTGAAGCAAAGAAAGAGGGCGCGCGTCGATCGAAGCGATAGGAGAACACAAGTAGGTTAATGACACCACTCAAACGGTTAGGGAAAGTCAGCGGGGCGCTTGTGCCGGGAGGGACACTCCGCAAGGGAAGGCGATGGCTGATGGTAGAGAATAACAAGGGAGCGTGGCAGCCAAGGAATGGAATCGCCACCACACCCCGCCCCCCCCCCCATGGGAGCAATGCAATCAGCTCTGGTGCAGCACAGGTGCCGGGTGGATCGCTGCTGCATCACAGCACCGTGCGTGGCGGCGGCGGCGGCAGCGGGGGAAGGCCTTAACCCAGCAGCGGCGTTTTGACCATGGCCGATGGCGATTGACATCTAGGCTGGCGCAAAGCTTCCGTAGGGGAGAAAAATCAAGGCTTTGCGAGTGGCGTGTGCGCGCGTGAACTGACCAGCTGTATCTGAGCCTGAGCCAGCTGGTTGAGCACTGCGAACTGTTGAGGCCCCAGGTTTCCCTGCATGAGCTGGGCTGGGCTAATATTATTGGCCCTGGCAGCACATTGCAACAGCTGGGCAGGGGACAACTGGGCACACAAACACACACGGGGGGGTATGAAGATAGATATGCACAGTAGAACCCCTCTTAACGCCGGCAATTGGGTTCCACGAAACCGGTAGTCAAGTGGTTTGGTCGTTAAGCAGGTATAAGGAGATTCGGTAACACCAAGAATTCGAAAAGAGACGTTTCCACGTCGAAGCCTCGACAGACACCGGATGTAAACGACGTGCCACCCAACGCTCACGAACGGACGTCGCCGATTGGCCGAGGCCCGGTCAGGCCACTCTGGGGCTCGCCGATTGGCCGAAATTGGCGGTTGCGAGCTCGTTGGTCGGTAAGCTCCGTGGAGGCCTGTTGTGAAGCGATGAGTTGTTAACGGGCGTGTTCGTTAAGAGGGGTTTCTACCGCATGTATAGACATTGTCATAATCCTGCTGTCGTATCTAGGGTAGGGCACCCAGTCGCTACCTCACTGTGCTCGACAGAGAATTCAGAGTAAATCAGCAGGTGGTGTGTGATTTGATGATCCACCGACTGGCTCCGGGGTCGCTCGCGAAACCGACGGTCACTCGCGTTCCGTTCACTCTTGTACGTCTAGCTCTACGCTCACTTTGCACGTGAATGTCACTCCACCACACGTTGAGGACTGTCTACCAGACGAACCATGTCTGGTAGACCGTGTCCGATTAACACAGTTGGCTACGCACGGTCCAAAAGAAGTTCAACATACACACGTGTCGTCTTAACCATTTACAATGGTAAAATATTCAAGAGCAATGTAGAGTAACAGATATAAAGACAAGGCATACAAGATGAAAAGAGAGACATGCATGTATTTATATAAACCTCCTCGAGCCGAGTCTCAAGACCCTGAGACCCGGTCTCCTGGAGCCGAGTCTCAAGACCCTGAGACCCGGTCTCCTGGCACCGAGTCTCAAAACCCTGAGACCCGGTCTCCTGGAGCCGAGACTCAAGACCCTGAGACCCGGTCTCCTGGCACCGAGTCTCAAAACCCTGAGACCCGGTCTCCTGGAGCCGAGTCTCAAGACCGTGAGACCCGGTCTCCTGGAGCCGAGTCTCAAGACCGTGAGACCCGGTCTCCTGGAGCCGAGTCTCAAGACCGTGAGACCCGGTCTCCTGGAGCCGAGTCTCAAGACCGTGAGACCCGGTCTCCTGGAGCCGAGTCTCAAGACCCTGAGACCCGGTCTCCTGGAGCCGAGTCTCAAGACCGTGAGACCCGGTCTCCTGGAGCCGAGTCTCAAGACCGTGAGACCCGGTCTCCTGGAGCCGAGTCTCAAGACCCTGAGACTCGGTCTCCTGGAGCCGAGTCTCAAGACCGTGAGACCCGGTCTCCTGGAGCCGAGTCTCAAGACCCTGAGACCCGGTCTCCTGGAGCCGAGTCTCAAGACCCTGAGACCCGGTCTCCTGGAGCCGAGTCTCAAGACCCTGAGACCCGGTCTCCTGGAGCCGAGTCTCAAGACGCTGAGACCCGGTCTCCTGGAGCCGAGTCTCAAGACCCTGAGACCCGGTCTCCTGGAGCCGAGTCTCAAGACCCTGAGACCCGGTCTCCTGGAGCCGAGTCACAAGACCCTGAGACCCGGTCTCCTGGAGCCGAGTCTCAAAACCCTGAGACCCGGTCTCCTGGAGCCGAGTCTCAAGACTCTGGAAACCCAGTCTCCTGGATCCGAGTCTTCCTGCCCTCACCTGATTGGATAGAAATGGGGCTGGAATCTGTGAGCGAGCACTGGCTCCGGGATTGGAGAACATTTGTCCCGGCGAAGGGTGGTTGTACCCTCTCCTGTGTCCTCCATTCTGAAAAGAGTGAACAACCAACGCCAGGCACAATGGAGGCTGAGTGAGCATCTAGGACTCGATGGGTTCAACCATGGCCGTGTCACAAGACACTCGAGTGACCTTTAACCCTTTCCTATTCTGATGATGTATGTGCACGTACGTGTACGACATCCCAACGGAATCGGGGAAAATGTTTTTTTAAATGTTTACACTTTATTGTTAAGCCTTCAGGTCGGAGGCCGTGCCCGAGGCTCCCACAAGGCCATGCCGGGAGGGCGTGTGGCAGATTTTGGCGCCAGCTAACAGAGTTCTAGATTTGAAGCTTCCGTGACGGCAAGGATTCATATTCTTAGGTTTTTTCGGTAAAGTCACGTAGGTGACTTTACCGCACCACCTCTACATAACAAAGGCTCAGTCAACCATTCTACACAACAAAGACTCATTTCCTGGCAGCGATTTCAGCCGCATCACCTCTACATTACAAAAGGCTCAGTCCCTTTTACACGCACCTTTACATCATCTGCACCTAGTTTACACAACAAAGGCTCATTCCTAGCAGCGTGCTTCAGCCGCACCGAACCTCACAAACATAATATTCAGGGCCTACCTTGGCTCCTCCCACCCTCAACCAGTATATATACAAATACGGTTTTCTTAGAATTTGTCTCACTTGATACAGCTGTCGTGCTGTGACGGTTCCACCTGAAGAAGGAGGCTTGTGTTGCCTCCGAAACGTCGTGATTTTTATTTTATTTTACTTTTATCAATTTTTCACCTACGTGACTTTACCGAAAAAACCTAAGAATAGCTAACAGAGTGCGATCGTGTCGCGAAAATTATCCACGGGCAGCACATAGTATTTAAAAGTAACGGCGCCACGCCCGTCTAAATAAAATTAACACCAACCGCTTGCACATTCCGGAAACTTGCAGACGTCTCTGAACGGGCAAGGGTTAATAGAAGGCTCATTCACAGTACTGGACAACGGTTTGGTAAAATTAAGGTTTGCAGCCAACGTAACGATTTCATATTCGGCACTTGGGGTTGGGTCATGTAATTATTTGGCGGCCAAACAAATTAAACCATCACGCGCGCAAGCATCCAATGAACGTGCCGCGTCGAGTGTTTCGGTTCGGTGCGGAAGGGAACCCAGCGGAGCACCTGCCGCCTTGCGTCCTTCACCTCCGCTACGATGGTCGACCGCACGCTCACCTGCTCGTAGAGATGAGCGCGTTCCAGCGAGGGCTCTCTCAGGCCAGCGTTGGGGCTTCGGGTCAAACCGCCGCCATAGTCCGGGTTGGCTTTGTCGACATTAGCCTTCAGCAGGGCTCCTAAGAACACCACGACGACGACACCACAACAACGACAGGATCACACACATTGCCACGTTTCCGGTGACCCGTGCCAAACCAGATACACCTTTCGGGGGGCTCGTGTGGCTAAGTTCTGCGTGGGTTTTTGCGGTCGCGCTATCAAACACCTCGACGAACGTTTTGGGTTGTGCCGCCGTGTGCCGTTTGACACGACGTCCGACGTTTCGCTCCACGTGCCGGCGAGCTTCTTCAGGACCATTCTCGACGCGCCGGGAGCTTCCTCAGAAGGCCAACTGACAGGTCGGCCGCTTGGGGGAATTTCCCAGCGCGTGAAGCGAAACGTCAGGACGTCGTGCCAAACGGCACGAACCCGAAAACACTTCGGAGAGCCACGCGGCATAGTCGCATACGGGGAGCAGCTTAGGCCCATACACCGCAGATCTAAGTGGCCGGGTGTACGTGTGTACGTATGTTGAACCTCTTTCGCACCGTGCGTAGCCAACCGTGCGAAACGGAGGTGCGAAGGGAAGGACAAAAAACTACACACAAAAAGCAGTTCTAAAGGAATTCGTTTGTGAATATAGATGATATTAGAAGTGTATCACTCCAGGAGCTTCTTAATATCGGAACAGCGCGGTTCCAGACGGCCGCAGAAGCGGGTCTGAAAGCGCGCGATGCCGTGACCCGTCCTGGTTCCATGGCCAGCCAAAGGCCACTGCTGCTGCTGGGATGCCCGCAGTTTGCGTGAAAAGAGTAGGCTCACAAGGGCAATGAAGGTTCGCGACGGCGGTGTCAGCAGCTGCAAACGACGCTGCGCTCTTTAAATACGAGTTGAGGGCAGGCGATCAGCCGGGTCCTCAAAAGGCGGCGTTGTTCTCAGCGTTCGTGTCACATCAATCGAGGAGAAATGTTTAATCCGGGCGAGCTGAACCGCATCCAAATTTTGTAACAAAGGATATTCAACACGAACACCAATGGCGAAATTAAACGAGTAAAGAAGACATTCTTTGGGTCTTTCGGTAAAGTCACGTAGATGGGTTCAAAGAAAAAAAACTACTACGATGTTTCGATCGCAACACAGCCGATCCGAACATCATCAAACGCTTGTGTTGCGATCGAAACGTCGTAGTTTTTTGTTATTTTCTTTGAACCTACCTAAGCGACTTTACCGAAAGACTCAAAGAATACGAATTCCTGCAGTCACGAAAGTTATGGCAAGATTAAATAAGAAATTATTGCCCCTGATCTACAACACTCACGCTGACAACTCACCCAGTGCCAAGTCCGAGTTGAGGTTGTTTGAAAGAAGCATCTCTTCTGCTTGTTCCCTCTGAGACGACAGACCAAAAAAAACCACCACAAAAATCGGCTTATTGTTATAGTTGTTTCACTTGTTTGCCCAAGAAAAGTCTCACCGAGTCTCAAGACCTCTTTTTCAGGAGGGTCCTGCCCAGTTTACACAGTCGGGGGGAGGGGCATGGTTGCTACTGCCGTTGCCGCCAGGTGTAATTCCAAACGAGTAATTTAAGCGAGGTGAATTTTCAGTATTGGGATGTTTTGGCCAACGCTTTTTTTGTTAGCCATGGGCGAAAACAAGACAACACGCCAATCTTCCGTGAGGGAACACTTTCCGCGCACCGTTATAACGCGCCTTTTGAGCGGTCGATGACGCACTACTTTCGTGAGCTGCGCGGATGAGCGGAGTGATACAACACGCGGCGGAGTACCCACAGTTATTTATCCCGCCATCTGACTGTGCGAGTTGTACATCGTAGCTCGCCAAACTTTATCACCACGTAATTTACGGGAAAATTGTTTTTGCCAAATGTGTTTTTCGTTCAACGAGGAACTTTACAGGAATGCATCCACCACGTTAAACGAGGGCTTATCACCAGAGGTCGCCCGATACCCGTACCCTACCCGATACCCGGCAGGGTACGGGTAGCCGTACCCGTTTGCGACCCTGGTGCGGGTAAAGGTAGGCCGTGAGTCACTGGCGAGTCACCGTTTGTCACTCATTTCCCAACGTCTTGTCTCTTCTCACAATTCAAGTTCCTAGAATCAACCCACCCGCGCCTGCAACGTGGCTTCATCCCAGAGGTCGCAATCGGGTACCCGATACCCGTACCCTACCCGTACCCGGCCGGCTACGGGTAGTGTACGGGTACGGCCGGGTACGGGTACCCGTACCCGTTTGCGACCCTGGTGCGGCCGGGTACGGGTAAGGAATCAAAACCCGTTTCCGACCTCTGCTTATCGCACACGCGTGTCTCTCGTGGGTGGCGGTAGTGTAGAGGTTAGACCACTGCGCGTTGAACGCGAGTTCGATACCCACTCATGACCAATAACAGTGGCAAATATTTGAATCGCCCCTGGGCCTCCCCCTAGATCAACTCAGCCTTAAATGAGTAACAGGTACGGTGTGTTAACATCAGCAATGGTGAGATGGAGGCGGCCAGGCATGGTGTTGGCCACCCAGCCCCCTCGTGTGCCGTGCCAGCCTGAATAGTGCTGTTAGCAAGAACATCTCTTTCGGCTACACTTGGAACCATTGGATTTTTTTTCGATTTCAAGCTTTCGTGACTGCAGGGATTCATCTTCTTGGTTCTTTCGGAAATGTCACGTAGAAGGGAAATAATAAAATAATAATAATACAATATAATAAAATAATTCTCACGACGTTTCTTCTCACGACGCTTGCGTTGTGGCCGAAACGTCGTGATAATTATTTTATTATGTTTTATTTTTATTATTTTATTATTTCCCTTCTACGTGACTTTACCGAAAGGACCAAGAAGACTATTGGATTTGCTCGTCACTACCTGGTCTGGATACGTAAGCTAGTCTTCAGTTGTTTCACGTGTGAAATGGATCACTGGAAGCCACACCTGGTGAGCCGTGTAAAATGGGAGTCACTCACCGACAAGCCTAGGTCAGTGAGCTGCTTCAGGAGACGCGCCAACATCAGCTCATAACCCTGTAGACATCATCACCACCGACAGCATTAGGATCATCACCATTCTCATTGGCGCAACCACAATCAGCACCAGCGAAGCGTTACCACAGCAACCCCCTTTCTGCATATGTAGACTTAAACAAAACAGGCGTGTAATAAAAGCATGAGCACGCCGCTCATATTTACGGGAAAATACACAACCCCTACAACTCTTCTCAGGCAGACACCAATGTACAAACAAGCCACTCGGGGGGCACACACCACGTAAGCCTCCACATGCACAAACAGGCGTGCACACCCCCACACACACAACCACAGACCCCCTTACACATACAACTACAACCACACACACACAAACGCCTACAACGCGCTCGCACCGATATTCACAGACGCCCTCAAATTTCACAGGAAATGTGTAAGGCTCTTGCTTGGCAGGTCACGAGATAGAGACCAGGGGGTGTTGTGGCTCAACTGGGATGCACTGTGCCCCGCTCCTTGCTGCGAGCATAAACTCCTCCATCTGTTATTGTTTGGAGGGCAACGCACACAAACCATAAACACACAGACCCCCCCCCCACACTGCCGCTTACACCAATACCAATATACCCGCCATTAGTCACTAAGTGACGGTGACGTTACCACGGCGTTTATCCGAGGCCAGGTGCACTTTGAGGCCACGTCAAGTGTCGAACGCTCGCCGACAGGAGACCACGGGACAGACCCAGGTGCTTCCACCACCACACACACCTTGGGCTGTTGCTGCTGTTGCTGCTGCTGTTGCTGCTGTTGCTGCTGTTGCTGCAGTGGTTTCCTCCACGGATGTCCCCCAGGACTATGCGTCGAGAGGGGCCCCCCATTCCACAGGCTTTCCGAAGCGAGGTCGTCAGCGGGGGGCCCCCCGAGTGTGGTCCAGTCGGGAGAGAACCCATCTGCAGCGGGTAGCCCCCCACTCCAGCCGTCCATTTTGCTCCTGTCTGCACGCAGCGACGGTCGACACAACACGAACCCACTGAGACCCTCGGAGGTAAAAGCGCAACCCTGCAACTGGTTTCTCGCGACACTGCTGGCGGAGGGGCATGCCTACGAGAGCTATCGCACTTTTACATCACCTAAATTGAAAACGAATTTCTTTAGCACTACTTTTTGAGTTTAGTTTTTTGTCCTTCCCCCGCACCTCCGATTATGAGCACATTTGGCTACGGACGGTGCGAAAGAAGTTCAACGTACATACGTGCGTACGAGAGGCAGCTCGACTCTACATTTGCACACGTTGGCCAAGACGTCTTGAGAAAATGTGGGAGCTCCGCCACTTGGCACCACCGCACGCAACGTGCCGATCAACTAACTGTGGCGAATTCATTTACATTCTGAGTGGACAGCAGAGGTCGCAAACAGGTTTTGATTCCTTACCCGTACCCGGCCGCACCAGGGTCGCAAATGGGTACCCGTACCCTACCCGATACCCGGCTACCCGTACCCGGCCGGGTACGCGTAGGGTACGGGTATCGGGTACCCGATTGCGACCTCTGGGATGAAGCCATGTTGCAGGCGCGGGTGGGTTGATTCTAGGAACTTGTATTGTGAGAAGAGACAAGACGTTGGGAAATGAGTGACAAACGGTGACTCACCAGTGACTCACGGCCTACCCGTACTCGGGTACGGGTATCGGGTACCCGGTTGCGACCTCTGGTGGACAGAGGTGGCGGGGAGGGGGGGGGGGCGGTAGATTTAAGAAACTTGCACCGTCGTTCGAACTGCTGCGCCACGGGAGAATGAAACTAACCGGCGACCTTCGGGTTGCAAGTCCAGTGTGCGAACCGTGACAGCGCGCGGGCAAGCATGTGGGCTTGGGATGGGGGGGGGGGAGAGGTTCACGACAGCCGGGTCGGGAACACAGTGGGTTGGACACTGAACTCTTGACCTCTCACGGAACGATCAAGTCGCCATCGACGCATGCGATGACGTGCACGGCAGCGTGTCTTCACCGTGCACGTGCCCGACTTGACGCCACACGACCTACACCAAGCACTGCGTGGCCCCGAGCCATCTTCAGACACTGCGAGGCCAACGCATCGCGGTTCGTGGCCAATGGAAAACCACCGCGACCGCGGGGGGAGGGGGGGCTACGCTGGCTGTGCCGGAGAGTACGTCCTTAAGGAGCCCACTGTCAAATCCACGACACCTAAGGCCTCCATCTAATTATCTTTTAAATATCTCTAGAACATGGATTCACAGAGGTGACAACAAGGCCGTTGCTGTAACGTTTTGCAAAAACCTTGTGTCCCCCCCCCTAACATCGTAAGTATTCCTTCAAAACATATCACGAAGCAGAAGACGAGTGCTGCATACAGCAGTCACATTTGCAAATGTGATTTGTTAAATTTCTCCTCGCCTGCGTATCAATAGTTCGGCTAACGGTGCCATCTTATTGAGGGACTACTGCTGTGTTATCTTGGTGTGGTCTGGCATTATTCATTTTCAGCGACTTGCTTACCATTTTCTCTATCTTTGTACCGCTATCGTTTATTTGTGTGCGTATTAAATTTCGATTTAAAGCTTTCGTGACTGCAGGGATTCATCTTCTTGGTTCTTTCGGTAAAGTCACGTAGAATGGAATAAATAAAATAATGAAAAAAAACATAGTAAACATTTTTTTAGCTTTTATTAATTTATTATGTTTTATTTTTATTATTTTACTATTTCCATTCTACGTGACTTTACCGAAATAACCAAGAAGATGTGTGCGTATTGTTGGCCGTGGTAACCTGCCGACCCCCTTGCCCATACCGGGGACCTGTGCGAGAAAAAGAGCTTCGGAGGCTCATCGAATTCCTCCTTCGGTGCAAATAAAGATTCCGATTCGGATGCCGAACTCACCAGTTCTGCTGGAGAAGCGCTCAGCGGCCGGAGTGTTGGCCCAGCCGGACACAGGTCGCCCGGCGTTGGTTGGAAGAACCCCGGGGGGGTCGGGGGCGGGCGGGGGATGCGACGCCGCCCACCCCGGGGCTGCTCCCTCTCCGCCTCGACCCCACAGCGATGTGCCGTCATCGCCGCGGGAGAAGCCTTCGGAAGGCCGCGAACGATCGTACCAGCCTGAGAGAGAAAAGGGAAGAGAGACTGAGGACCAGGTGTCTTGGGACTCGGCTCCAGGAGACCGGGTCTCAGGATCTCGAAACTCGGCTCAAGGAGACCGGGTCTCAGGGTCTCGAGACTCGGCTCCAGGAGACCGGGTCTCAGGGCCTCGAGACTCGGCTCCAGGAGACCGGGTCTCAGGGCCTCGAGACTCGGCTCCAGGAGACCGGGTCTCAGGGCCTCGAGACTCGGCTCCAGGAGACCGGGTCTCAGGGCCTCGAGACTCGGCTCCAGGAGACCGGGTCTCAGGGCCTCGAGACTCGGCTCCAGGAGACCGGGTCTCAGGGCCTCGAGACTCGGCTCCAGGAGACCGGGTCTCAGGGCCTCGAGACTCGGCTCCAGGAGACCGGGTCTCAGGGCCTTGAGACTCGGCTCCAGGAGACCGGGTCTCAGGGCCTTGAGACTCGGCTCCAGGAGACCGGGTCTCAGGGCCTTGAGACTCGGCTCCAGGAGACCGGGTCTCAGGGTCTTGAGACTCGGCTCCAGGAGACCGGGTCTCAGGGTCTTGAGACTCGGCTCCAGGAGACCGGGTCTCAGGGTCTTGAGACTCGGCTCCAGGAGACCGGGTCTCAGCGTCTTGAGACTCGGCTCCAGGAGACCGGGTCTCAGCGTCTTGAGACTCGGCTCCAGGAGACCGGGTCTCAGCGTCGTGAGACTCGGCTCCAGGAGACCGGGTCTCAGGGTCTCGAGACTCGGCTCCAGGAGACCGGGTCTCAGGGTCTCGAGACTCGGCTCCAGGAGACCGGGTCTCAGGGTCTCGAGACTCGGCTCCAGGAGACCGGGTCTCAGGGTCTCGAGACTCGGCTCCAGGAGACCGGGTCTCAGGGTCTCGAGACTCGGCTCCAGGAGACCGGGTCTCAGGGTCTCGAGACTCGGCTCCAGGAGACCGGGTCTCAGGGTCTCGAGACTCGGCTCCAGGAGACCGGGTCTCAGGGTCTCGAGACTCGGCTCCAGGAGACCGGGTCTCAGGGTCTCGAGACTCGGCTCCAGGAGACCGGGTCTCAGGGTCTCGAGACTCGGCTCCAGGAGACCGGGTCTCAGGGTCTCGAGACTCGGCTCCAGGAGACCGGGTCTCAGGGTCTTGAGACTCGGCTCCAGGAGACCGGGTCTCAGGGTCTTGAGACTCGGCTCCAGGAGACCGGGTCTCAGGGTCTTGAGACTCGGCTCCAGGAGACCGGGTCTCAGGGTCTTGAGACTCGGCTCCAGGAGACCGGGTCTCAGGGTCTTGAGACTCGGCTCCAGGAGACCGGGTCTCAGGGTCTTGAGACTCGGCTCCAGGAGACCGGGTCTCAGGATCTCGAGACTCGGCTCCAGGGGTCCGGGTTTCAATACGAGTATCATTCACAACACAGAGCGTCTCTCTCACCAGTAGGAGACAATTTCCTCATGGGCGCTGCTCCTCCTTGTATGGGACGCCCGCGGTCCTGCTGCTGCTCGCTCGATGCAGACATCCCTCTCCTCCTGCCACCGCTCCCAATCTGCCCATACCTTCCCTCTTCCTCCCAGTCTACATCCCACATCCCCATCGTGTCGCTGTTCCGGCCGCCACCTCCCCACCCACCCTCCAAGCCCATCCTCTGCTGCTGTTGCTGCTGCTGCTGATGCTGCTGTTGGTGCTGCTGGTAGGCGGAGGGAGGCCTAGAATCATCCCAGCCTCTCTGCATCGCGCTTGAAGATGAAGACGGCATTGCCGGCGGCGGTGGCGGCATCGCCGGTGTTTGTGCCATTGCCGCAGCTTTGGCAGATGCCGCCTGCTCTTCCCACGTTCCCCAGCGCTCAGTCGAAGCGCCCCCCCAACCTCTGTTTGCGCCACCACTATCGCCACCGCCGCCGCTGCCGCCGCCACCACCGCCACCGCCACCGCCGCCACCCCTTTGCGAGCGGGAGTCATTCCAACCGCCAGCGCTATCCCAAGTTTGCTCAGCGGCCCGTCCGGTCTGCCATTGCCCTGCTCCATGATTCTTCTGCTGCTGCTGCTGTTGCTGTTGTTGTTGTTGCTGCTGCTGCTGCTGCTGTTGCTGTTGTTGTTGCTGTTCAGCCCAGCTCGAATGGGGCTGCAGTCCAAACTTTGACTTTGTTGAGGACGACGATGAAGACGATGCAGTACCAGTACTAGCAGCAGCGGCTGCGGCAGCGGCCGCGATAGCGGGAGCAATGTCCTCCCAGTAGCCCACCGTGAAGCCATCGTCCCAGCCGCACGATGACGGTGACGTCCACTGCCTCACATTGGTTCCCTCCCTACGAGCCGCCTGCTGCTGCTGCTGCGTGGGTGGCGGCGGCGGAGGTGGAGGCTGGGGCCTTGGCGGCGACGCGATAGGCCACGGCGTGTTCTGCTTCACCGGCGTTTGGCCCCAGCCGGCGTTGGAGAGCACGCGGGGGTCGATTTCGCGCCGGTTTTGGGAGGCGGGCGCTTCTCCCGCCGGCGTCTTGATGCACGGATTGGGGGGTCCGTTCCTGCTGCCGGTGCCGCCGGTGCCGCCGGTGCTGCTTGCGCCGCTGCTGCTGCTTCGAGCTCCACTGCTGTTACCGTTGCTCACTACGGTCACACCCGCTAACCCTACGATGCTGCTGCTGCAACTGCCGCTTACTGTCATGCCAGCTGCGGCCGACACGCTGCTGCTGCTGCTGCTGTTATTGCTGCTAACTCCACTCGTAGCACTGGCTGTGCCTGCCGCATTATTGCTACTGCTGCTGCTGCTTTTTACTGTGGCACCCGCTGTATTATCGCTGCTACTGCCATTGCCCACCGTAACACCGGTTGCGCCTGACATTTTATTGCTGCTGCTGCCGCCGCCACCGCCGACCGCAGCGGCGCCGGCTGCACTTAGGTTGTTACCACTGCTGCTGCTGCTACGGTGCTTGCAATCATTACCCCAGCCTCGATCAGGAACGCCCGAGTCTGCTGCATCACCCCATCCTGTCGCCGCCGCCGCTGCTGCTGCAGCGGTAGTAGCGCCGGCACCTTCGGGTTCCGCAGAACCAGACTGCGGATCCACGCCGCTGGCTTGTGCTTGTTGTTGCTGTTTCCCGGTATGTCGAGCAGATATGGAAGTTGCCGTCTTTCCACCCCAGCCATTGTGCCAATGTACGTTGGGGCCCGGCAGTGAAGGCGGAATGGAGGCGTTGCTGCTGCTGCTGCTGCCGCCAGTGCTGTTGTTGTTGTTGCTGCTGCTGCTGTTTGCGCCGGGTGCACGGCAGGGCCAGCTGTTGGTGGTGCTGCTGCTGCTGCTATTGTCCTCAAATGCTGGACCCGAGTTCATGGCAGAGTCTGGAGGAGCTGTGGGTTATGGGAGGGGAGGGGGAGAGGGATGCGCTTTGGTCTAGAGCTGGGCTATTGGATTATTTAAGTCGAGCAGAAGCTGTGTCTAGGCACACCCCTTGGTAGCAAGTGCAGCCGTGTTTAGATTCATAGTAGTGTGTATCAGAAGTTGCCCTTTGCATTCCCTACCAGTGCAAAGTAATGTGTTGCTTATATCAGAATCGTTTATTACAAGGTGTGCTTACATCCAGCTTCCAGTTATCCATGACAATCATGGGTTACTCGACCAATCAGATTACACAAAAAACAGTTCTGGGGGGGGGGGGTCAAAAGCCTCACCCCCACTAATCGTAAGTGTGCCGCTGGACGGGCGGTGAGGGGACGGGAACTCTTTAGGGGGTTTCCCGCCTTCAGGAGGCAGGAGATGGGGGTGGCCGCCACTTCTCAAGGTGAACTTGTTATCGGCCGCTAAAAAAAGTGGTCGATCAAATATTTATTTTCGTTGTTGACTTCATCTTCCCCAGCTCTATTTTTGAGTTTCAATGGCGAGGTTAATAATGGCGTGACTAGTAAAGTGGAACGGGGGGGGGGGTTATGGTCATCAGAAGGAGTTTTATATAGTAATAGGTTTTTACCCTTTAAACTGGTACAAAACTGACACCTTTATACAAGGCATCATGTTTGCAATAACCGCAACACAAGCAGTCAAAATGCAAACAAAAGAAAACAACTCTGATAATGGTAATGATATGCACTGTCCTTGAAGTTGATTGGTCCACACCCGAGACAGCTTTCCTTAGAGCCTAGTCTCCATTGGTGTTGGACCAGATGACGCCAAAAGGACCAATCAACTTCAAGGACAGTGCATATCATTACCATTATCAGAGTTGTTTCTTTTTGTTTGCATTTTGACTGCTTGTGTTGCGGTTATTGCAAACATGATCCCTTGTATAAAGGTGTCAGTTTTGTACCAGTTTAAAGGGTAAAAACCTACTACTATATTTTGCCACTGGTAAAGGAGGTCTCATAGTGTAAAGGAGTTTTATAGTTGGTGGATTACCGTTGTGGCTTTTTGTTGTGGCAAGTGTTTGAGAGGCTACCGACTATACGGGCGAGCATTAGGATTGGTATTAGGTAAAATGCTACACAGCCGGTGTTAGGAATATTCTCAGGGATAGAGGTAGTATTTGTATTTATATTAGTGTTAGTAGTAGCGTGTGGCAGGGACAGCATCGGTGTCAGGGTCATGGCCAGTGCTGGTAATGAGACCAGTGTCAGGGACAATGTGAGATAAATAAACTTGGTGACGCTGCATTGGCAGCGGTGCATGATCACAAAAAGCTCAACGCATTCGTTCATGGCACTGCGTTAAAAACAAAAGTTACATTTAAGGCAACGTTTTGGGCATTGGCCCTTCTTCAGAGCACATGGAGCAACCGGAAAGGTAGAGTCAGAGGGATAAGTGTTCGGCTTCATAACCGGGCTCGTGTTACCATGAATATTCACGAGGGTTAGTGTTATGGTTATGTTTATGGTTTGTGTTGGCGTCATTCTGGGTGCTATGGGTAGGAATGTTGCTAAGGACAGCGTTTGCATGGGCTGACGAATATCTGAACCGGTCCCTGGGATTCCCCTTGATCAACTGAAAGCGAGCACCTGGCCACGGGGTGTGTAACCGCTGGGGAGACAAAGACGGGCAGGCGAGTGCCTGACCACACCGCCCCCCCCCCCCCCCCGTGCCGGCCTTCGCAGCCGCTCGCTCTCGGCGCTTGTCCAAATTCTTTTAAAGGCTACGTGGGGGATCTTAGCCGTCGTGTGTGTGCGTGTGTGTGCGCGCGTGTGTGTGCGCGTGTGCCAAGTCAGTTTTGACGCCACGGGTTCACACCTCCTGTGGCGCTGGAAGACGAGTCTTGGGTCGAAGCCTTCGGGGAGTTTGACGTCGGCCCACTGTGCGTACCAATGGTAGCCCCGGCCTGCAAGCCACAAAGTTATTAGCGGTAACAATTTGTTTACTTTACTACTAAGCTCATTTAACCGAGGAAAGCCTCACCGCACAATGTTGCTTATGTCATTTTTTGGTATATTTTTCAGCATCTCGATGTTTGGTCAGTATCAGTTACATCACGTGCTTTGTTTAAGCTTTCGGAGGAAACCCATGTAGATACGGGGGGATAAAAACATACAAACTCACGGCACTGCCATTATGAACCCATGAGATACCCAGACCCCAAGGCCTGAACCTGAGCCCGGGCCCCTCAGTGGCGCTGGCTCACCGTCTCGCGACACCGCCGTTAGATGAGCCCCCCTACCTGTCCAGACTTGGGCAGCTTCTTGGGCTCCTGTTGGCGGAATCGAGGGGGAACTTCTCTCAGCTGGAATCGAGCTGCGCACGCGGCAAGCGAAGGGCTGGCTGCTGCAAGTACGCCCTGCTGCTGCTGCTGCTGTTGGTTCAGCTGCTGCTGCTGTTGGTTCTGCTGCGGCGGCGGCGGCTGCTGCTGTTGTTGAGAGCAGTGTCGACCGACAGGCTTTGCTGCGTCTGATGGGTAGGGCAGGTTGAAGGGGGGGCACGGTGTGACGTCATTAAAAAAACTTCACGTTTATAACGACAACCGATAAACCGATTGGCATTTTTATTATCGGTTGCGCAAGCCAGGAACTGGTCAACGTTTCCGTGGAAAGTCAGTCACGCGCGCACCCATTGGGCGCAGGTGAGCATACAAACTGCACGGTGGCCTAAATACGTTTGTCCTCATTTCTGTTCAAACGTAAAGGTGCAACCTTGCAAGTCTCTCTCCCCGTGATCGCGTGGATTTTTCTCCGGGTTTTTCCCTCCACATTCAGAAACATGCACTTTAGATTATTTGGTTGCTACAAATTTCCACATGACAGACCACTTCGTTGGGCTATAATTTGTGGCCAGGTCGCTTCTGAAAGAGAGCTAGGTAGCTCAGTTGGCCTTACCTGGTGAAATAAAAAAAAGTTTAATTTACTTTAGCTTGCTTACACAATTCAGATCCTTCACTAGAAGGGAGCTCTCGTGGGTATTTGGTCTACTCTTTCACGCTGGCCAGAGGTCTTCGAAGAGGCGGGTGTACCACACACATGACCCTGCCGATTAACTCATTAAACTGTGGTGCACACATTTACAGATAGTCCCCGAGTTACGATGGTCCGACTTACGTATTTCGATCTTACGATGGCGATACGACAAAATTGTAACGTGATAATTGTTTTTTTACCCTTCTATCTGGCAACAAAACTGACACCTTTTTTACAAGGAGTCATGTTTGCATAGACCACAATACCTGCAGTCATAACAAAAAACATAACTCTGATAATGTGCACTGTTCTTGAAGTTGATTGGTCCACACCCGAGACAGCTTTCCTTAGAGCCTAGTCTCACATGGGTTGGACCAGATGACGCCAAAAGGCGCACATTATCAGTTATGTTTTTTGTTTGCATTATGACTGCAGGTATTGTGGTCTATGCAAACATGACTCCTTGTAGAAAAGGTGTCAGTTTTGTTGCCAGATAGAAGGGTAAAAAACCAATTATCACATTTTTTACTGGCAAATGAGGTTCCAATGGTGTAAAATTGTAACATATTTTGAATTTCGCGCGGCAGGCAAACGCAGCAGCGAACGATACGTTCAATGCATGTATGATACGTAGCTTTAGCCATTTCATTTTAGGGTTACCACGATACGATACGTTCAATGAATGTTAAAAGTTTTAATAGCAGATAGGATTGTTTCCTGAAAAAACTTTCTATTAAATTGCAGTTCATATCGGTAGGCTAAGAATTTACCTTGTTTTTTTTTACTTTACATTTGACTGTGCAATACAGTATTGTAATTAATAAATACATACAGTATATTGTTTTATTTTGATTTAAAGCTTTCGTGACTGCAGGGATTCATATTCTTAGTTCTTTCGGTAGTCACGTAGAAGGGAAATAATAAAATAATAAAACTAAAACATAATAAAATAATACAAATAAAACATAATAAAATTTCGATTTAAAGCTTTCGTGACTGCAGGGATTCATCTTCTTGGTTCTTTCGGTAAAGTCACGTAGAAGGGAAATAATAAAAGGTGTGGATTTCACACCTGATGATAATTGCTTGTGTTGCAGTCGAAACCGTCGTGAGAATTTTTATTGTTTAATATTTATATTATTTTATTATTTCCCTTCTACGTGACTTTACCGAAAGAACCAAGAATAGTATATAGTTTATACAGTACGGTACTGCAAATTGCTCTGTTTTGCTAAATTATCGCCATTCTTTAAGACTCCTGGGTAGGCGAGGCCATCTTCGACTTACAATATTTTTGACTTACGATCGGGGTTGAATTTTTATTATTTTATTATTTCCCTTCTACGTGACTTTACCGAAAGAACCAAGAAGATGAATCCCTGCAGTCACGAAAGCTTCAAATCGAAATTTACGATGGGGTCATCGTAACGCATCTCCATCGTAAGTAGTGGACTTCCTGTACACTGCTGAGTGGAGAGTGGCTGGAAGATTAGAGAAACTTGCACCATCATTTCAACCACCAGGCCGTGTGCGAACCATTACAACACATACCTATGGGACCTTTTTTGACACTATCCAAAATTATGAAAAACAAGAATAGGTTCTCTACCCTTTCTGGAAATCAAACAGCAGGTGTTAAGATGTTCAAACACCAAACAGAAAGCTTTGCTATGCATCAAAAGTATGGATTAACCACACGTGGGAAATTATGCAAACAAACATGTCTTTTATAGATTTGAAGCTTTCGTGACTGCAAGGATTCACACTCTTAGGTTTTTTCGGTAAAGTCACGTAGGTAAAAAACAATAAAATAACAAGATAAATACTTATGATAATAGAAATATGATAATAGAAATAAAATAATAATATTTACTTTAAGATTTATTTTATTTCTAGAATTATTTATACTAGCTATTTTATTATTTATTTATCCCTACGTGCCTTTACCGAAAAAAACCTAAGAGTATGTCTTTTATAGTTTCAAAGACAATGCATATATCATCAGAGCATGTCTGTTTGCATGTTTTATCCACAAGTGTGTGTGATTAATGCAGACTTGATGCCCTGCAAAAGGTATCTATTTGGCGTCTGAACATCTTCACACCTTTTGCCAAGGCAAAAACCTATAATTACACTGGTCAACAAAAAAAACATTTTTTTCTGGCCTGGACTTTTGCAGCTGTTTTAGACTAAATTTAAGGTGCCGATTCCAAATCTGATCTCAGATTTGCTCTATCACATATCTCATTTTATGCTATCGGCATACCCCATTTTCATTGATTTTACCCGAAATTAACTCTGTCACTTATGATTGCAAGTTGTTGCGAGTCAGTGACTGCTTTAGTATTAAAATATAGTGCTGTATTTTTAGGATAGTGTGTTTATAATATAATTTTATGTAGATATCCACATTTATTTAATATTTTTCTTCTGCTGTTTTTATTGAAAATTCAATATTTGATATCACAAAAACCTGATGTGATAGACAAAAACTGATGCCAGATTTGGAATCAGCACCCCAAAATTACCTTAAAACCGTTGGAATACCTTATGCCAGAAAAAGTGTGTTGACCAGTGTTATTTTTTTCAGCATCATAACACAACAGCTCCCTTCGTTTCTCAGTTAAGAAGGGTCTCACGTTGTGCTTATTGATCTCGACATTTCGATGCGTGGCAAATCGGTAACCGGAATGTCAGTGGTTTTTTTTTATTCGGTTACTGGAAGTACTAGAAAATAATTTTCACCCTGCATGGGATGGGTGTGTGTCGACTGTCTACTGTACAAACCATAGCAACGTTGAATTACAAATGCTATTTTCAGCAGAGACAATTACTTTCTCACTTGTGGAATCAATTCAAAATCCCTAGGTCCCACTCGGCCGGAAAAAAGTCGCAGTAACATCTTACCTTTCGGCTTTACCTCGGACGCCTGTAAAGAAAGAACGTGAACACATATCAATACAGGTATGAACGAAGATCGCGTTCAAACCGACTCGTCTAAACACACACTACACACGCAACGGACACAAGACTTCCAGATCTTGAGACTCGGCTCCTGGAAATCGGGTCTCAGGATCAGTGTCTTCAGAATAGGCTAATAACATATTCTTACCCAGTGCCCCAACTGGACATCTGTGAAAATAGCTTAGTATCTCATCGGATTCCTTCAGTATAAATATTCCGATTCTGAAGAAAAATTCTGATTCTGACATTCACGTGAATGGACCGAAGGAGTTCAAACAACACAAAGAAGAAAAAAAAATAGAAACTAGACGATCAAACAGTAAGATTTGTCGCGCAAACAAAACATGCCAATTTGTTATTAGTTGAGCGCACCGGTGTGTTTGAGAGTAAACACACAAAGAAAAATTATTGAGTACCCGAATTATAAATGTTGAGGGTTTACTCTCCAACACACCGGTGTGCTCAACTAGTAACCTTACTAATTGGCTGTATCGGGTGGTGGCGGGTTTAACGACACATTTATATTTGTGCGATCTAACAAAAACACCTCTATTATTTATAATATTGGTCGCGAAAAGCTACTGCGTGTTAAACTAGACAACCAAAATGTACGAGATTCTTTAAAATAACCGCCACACAAAAGATTTACTTTTTTAAATCCTTTATATTAAGTTCACTTGCTTGCTTGCTTAGGACCGTGCAAATCTTTCGGTCGTTTTTTAACCCACTTCCCGTGATCCAATCGAGCTGACATTTTCCACACAGACTCGTTGTGCGTGACAATTAATGTTGCGTGAAATTTTTTTTCCAAAATTTTACACTTTTTAGGACAAAAATATTATATGTAATTACCAATTGCTTAATGCTGCCATGCAATCATCTGACCCATAGGTGGCAGCCATCTCAAGCCAGAGGACGAGAGGACTCTAGCCGCCACGCATATAAAGGATTTATAGTGAAAAACTTTGTTTTTACGGGTTATACTTGTTTATCTTCAAGAGACCATGGGGGGGGGGGGTTGTGGTTTAGTTTGCATGTAGAGGGCATGTCTCTCTCGCACCTTTTTCACGGAAGAATCTCTCTTTTTCTTATCATCCCTCTTCTTGCGCTTCTCTTCCATCAATGTGTCGGCCTCCGAGGTCTTGTTTTGCACCTCCCTATCCCTGCCACAAGAGACACCACCTCAACTTAACAACCTCGCCTGCCGGCGTGGGGGGGGGCGCTCGGGATATATTCTTAATACTCCCTTTTTCCACTGGCATATCCGAGCCGAGCCAGCGCCCTCACGGTGGTTGCCTACTGGTTGTTAACAAGTGCCGAGCCAGAACAAAACAATGTTATGCCGGCCTCGCCACGCCCAGCTATCTTGGACTCCCCAGTGCTGATGTTAAACACACCGCATCAGATACTCGGCTACGGTTGACAACTTACGAGAGGGCACAGAACCTGTGTTCCGATATTCGGCAAACAAAAGTTGGCTGCAAGCGTGAGGCAAACTCGAGGTGCCAGGTTCGCTCATCACTGCACCAACAGCACCACCCACAGACCACTGTGCCTAACGCTTTCCACACACACAAACTCATGCTCACGTTGCAATGTTTGTGTAATGCTGGGCGGTTTCAGTACAGTTTCAACCGGTCAACATTTTTTTTTTTAAACCGGACTTCTGGAATTTGTGAAGTGACTACTTTCATTTTTGGGAAACGGTCATCAAGAGCAACCGATGCCCTGTGGCAAATAATGTAACCGCATTTCAATGGCCATGTTCAACGTTGCGTGAAGAAACTATAAACGTGACCTGGTGGCTCCGAGGTTTAATAAAGTCCATGTTAGACACACTAAGGCGCCAGCAGAACTACAAAGGCACAAAATGAACGTCCAATATCCGACCGTCACATAACCACCCTCACCAGTTAACCCACAACCCAGTGGAGTATTTGTGCACGGTGGAACCTTGTTTTCGATAGCCATTCACAAATGCGACCTTTTCAGATGCAGTAATATATTCTTAATCTTGCGTAGGATTCTTTCTCTCCTCTATGTCCCAGCCTCCACCCATCATTCATCTCCAAACTCCACATGCTCCATAATGTGCAGCTATAACCAGACCCCCCTTCGCCATATCATCCCAATACTCCAATTCCTCCACTGGCTCCTAATCAAATCCTGCATCAATTTCTAGATCTCACTCATTCTCAAGACCTCCGAGAGAGTCCCTGACGACCTCTACCCCCATCATACTTGTTCCCCTCCACGCATTCTCCTACCTTTCATTTCACTCTACTCCTCTGCACACTCTCATTACCTGTCCACTCTCATCTCACTCAACTCCCTTCCGTGCACTCTTCTCCCCTTCATTACTCTCCAACCTCTCCCATTTCACACTACCTTTTCCACACACTCTCCTACCACTCACGTCTAATCTCACTCCTCTCCATGCACTCTGCTTCAATAAAAGTTTCATGTAGAAGCCCCAGGTTAACCTTCGCTTCTTGGCAGGTCACTCCTTCTCCTCTGCTGCCCCCACAGCCTGTAACTCACCCCAGCCATCGGTGCTCTCAATTCCCTACCCCAGTTTAAATCCAGGCTCAATAAAGGCCATTTCTGCGGTCCTGCCCCTATAAAATAAAATACGACCAGCGTTACTGCACAACGCATTTGCTCTGCGGGCACGTTTGGATACTATGTAAACCCACGTTGTGTTGCGCTGCTATGAAACTCTTGATAAAGAGACGCACAGCCCCAGGGCTTGAACCCACGATCTCAGCGGTGTTATCGCTCGCACAACCATTACGTATCCCAGGCCATCTAATTCTACACAAAATTACCATTTGCATTACTTATGAAACCCAAGACGCAACACTCCCGCACTTAACCCCATTGACAAACCAGAGCCAACAGTGGAAATCCCACGTTATAACGGCAGGGCCAATTTGCACAAAATGTCTGAGTTGATGCTCATATTTAACGATTAACACGATTGGCTAAGTACGCTATGAAAGAAAGTTAAACAAACATACAACACTATTGCTCAAGTGAAAAAGCGCCGTCTAATATCACAATGATGTTACGTAAGCTGTCAAGTGTTTGGGTTGCAATGGTTAGTGGGTCATACAGAGCTCCGTTCCTAAAGCCACTTGGGGTAAACTGTAACAAAAAGACAGTAAATTTCTATTTAAAGCTTTCGTGACTGCAGGGATTCATCTTCTTGGTTCTTTCGGTAAAGTCACGTAGAAGGGAAATAATAAAAAAAGAAAAATAAAGCATAATAAAAAATAAATTTTATTATATTATATTATTTGATGTTTTAGTTTTATTATTTTATTATTTCCCTTCTACGTGACTTTACCGAAAGAACCAAGAAGAAAAAAGACAGTAGTTATATAGCAAGCGGGTTCATAAACCCACCTGTACGGACTTTCTGAGTGCGTTCGCCTGGTTACGCATGATGGGTTTTCTCCGGGTGCTATAGTTTCCTCCGGCAACCAAGCAAAACACTCGTCAATTTTTTTAAGCGATTGCTCCAACTTCCCAATGTAGCAGGACCCTCCCAAACACGAGCCAGTGGGAACTTTCCTGAAATTATTACAGTGGGTCCCCAAAATACCAGGCGGGGTGACTTGGTATATCCATTGTCGCAACCAAAACGCTGTTATTTCAACGAAGACCAGCTTGTAATATTTATGTCGTTCTTTATATAATAAAACAAATTATACTAAAAGCAATATGAAACGTTAAAAGTACGCCACTGAAAAGCAGAGGCTAATTCTGGATCGTACAATACAAAGTAATATTCGAGGGCCTCCAAAAAATAAAAGCCCCTTAAAATGCATAGAACCTTATATTTTTATTACTTAAAAATGAAAACCATATAAAGACCTTACTCTGTCTGTATGTCTCAAAAACCTTTAGGGTACTTCCCGACAAGGTATAAAGCTGAAATTTGCTACATAGGTAGCGTTAGGACATAAACAACAGGACATCTGAAAATCCAAGATTTTTCATTTTAAGGCCACAACATTTCCATTTTTAAGTGCCCCATAAACATGTTTGTGCCGTGTCATTCAAAAACCGTTGAAAACACTGCGGTCTTTTTTTTTGATAGAGCGTTAATCAGCAAGTAAGATTAAAGCGAGAACCATCGTTCTATCTTTCGTTTTTGAGATACAGTGATCCCTCGTTTATCGCGGTTAATGGGGACCGGAAACCCTCGCGATAGGTGAAAATCCGCGAAGTAGGATTGGCCCCCTAGGAATTTCCGTATATGTGTGTGTGGGTACCAGAATGTTTAAAATATGTATATTTATACTTTATATATATTTTACTTAAATCTATTTAATTATAAAACCTTAATATTATACATTCACTCTCTCTCTCTCTCTCATACGATACGTATTATGGTGTTCTACACTCACCAATGACAGTAGTATCTTGAGACTTGACTCCAGTAATGACGACGACGATGACAATTACGATGACAATGACGACGATGACAGACCTGTGCAGTTCGATGATGATGGTGTTACTGCACAGGTATAATGAGGCCTTTAAATCAGTTCGAAAAATCCGCGATGCACTGAGGCCGCGAAACTTGAACCGCGAAGTGGCGAGGGATTACTGTATTTCGGATTCAAGCGGTTTTGAACGAAAAAATACACATTTTATGATGTTCAAATCTGAATAATTCTAAAACGGTAAAAGATTGAAGAGCTTCCCCTCAGAGTATTAAGTTAATTCATTTTTGGGGTTTTTCTAATAAAAAAAAGAACAATCTTTGAATTGAGCAGTTTCTGATGGGTACATCTTTAAATACCAGAAGTCGAATCAAGTCATCAACAATTTTTTTTTTTGCAGAAAAACACAAATTGTTGAAGTAGTTCTTAGTGTCTGATCGTAGATAAAAATTGTAACAAATCATATCAAGTTAATTATTACATTTGTCGAAAACTTTTGCCTGGCAAAGACAGGCCTTTAATTAACTAGTACGTAGTAAATTCGTTCCATCAGCCTATGAACATTCTGAACAAATCTTTTCGGAAACAAGTTTCACTTTTCTCTGTCTCATCGGCAGGGCTGCTGCCTGTTAAGACGGATGACCGCCGAGTTGCTTCGTGTTACAGTCAGAAGAGCAATTCCTCTAACAGTGCTGTCGCATGCGTTTTTTTTATCAGAGTGTCATTTCACCTCAATTAAAACTTCATTGCTGCATTAAGTGGCATTACAAACATTAATATTAATGACGACACAAACTTGCGGTAAGATCAGTTACATAGAACGTTCAAATCTAAAACTAGGCATGCACACGTACTAGGCCCTGTTTTATTCTTTAATTCTTTCGTTAAAGTAACGTAAAAAGATAAAATAATAAATTAAATAAAATTTTTTTTTTATCTTTATACGTGACTTTACCGAAAGAACCAAATAATAATTCCTGCAGTCACGAAAGCTCCAAATTAAGTTTTTAGGCCGTTTGTCAATCCACTACTGGATGCCGGCCTCCCCCCCCACTCCATACATCGAGTGGAGGGGGTCGTTTTACCGGACTGGTCAGCACAGGTTTAAGGCGGGAAACCATAGACTTTGGAGCATAGTACTGTACAACTACAGATGTCGTGGCACTGCCCTCTGCTGACAAAGGTATTATTTCTTTGAATCGAAATGTTTTACCTTCGTGGAAATTAATCACACTATTTGCAAGAGACTAAACATGTACTGCTGTATAAAGTGGCATTTTATGGAGTGGTCAATCCGCCGTTGGATGACGAGCCCATCAATGACAAAATTGCATTTAATAAAAATATGCACATTAAAATAAACTTCTATTTCGCTAGATTATGGTTAACCTATACACAGTGAACACCGTTAAAGGCGTCACGTAAAAAAATGCCTTTGATCCATTGTAATTAACCTATGTTTATACTCGCATATAAATTAATAATTTAAAACACGCAAAGCTCTTTAGCAAACGACCGCTGGAGGAGGGTCCTCCTCAAGCTATGTATTGACCGTGGGATTAATCTTCTTGGTTCTTTCGGTGAAGTCACGTAGAAGGGAAATAATACAAATAAAACATAATAAAATACAATTGTCACGACGTTTCGGCCACAACACAAGCAGCCGTCCTCAGGTGAACAGGTCTTCCTCCCCTAACCCAGCTTAAATATACACTGCCAAGCTTGGTGGTGTTCATTCAGATGCTCTCTTTCCGACAGACCTGTTCTTCACCTGAGGACGGCTGCTTGCGTTGTGGCCGAAACGTCGTGAGAATTGTATTTTATTATGTTTTATTTTTATTGTTTCCCTTCTACGTGACTTTACCGAAAGAACCAAGAAGATTAATCCCGCAGTCACGAAAGCTTTAAATCGTGGGATTAACTACGACCACAAAACTATTTTGTTTTTAAACTAGATTTTTCTCGACCAGGTAAGGGCCACTTGAGCTACGTAGTTATTTTTCAGACGCGACACGGCCACAAAAAGTGGGCCCATCGTAGTCGCGTGGAAATTTATAGCAGTAAAAAAAAATACTCTTAAACGCGCGTTTCTAAATGTGGAGGGGAAATACACGGAGGACCCGGAGAAAAATCCACGCAACCACGGGGAGAGAAACGACATGCAACCTCCAAATATACAGCAGGCGTCGGGGGGTCGAACCCACGATCTCTTGCGTACCTGGCGAGGTAGTTAACACGTCACCTGAAGATGGAAGCTTGTGTTGCCTCCGAAACGTCGTGATTTTTTATTTTATTTTTATTAATTTTAATGTTTTACCTACGTGACTTTACCGAAAACACCTATGAACATTGTAGGAGAGTCAAGGGCGAACGGACCCAGGACCGATTCACATAATACTCTTCGCCGATGCCGACCGTGAGCGGGAAATCGACCTCGGGTCACCACCGCGTTCGTATCGCAGTTATCTAACGACTGCCCTACTGCTCCACCCCAACGTAAAAGCTAAACATTACGGAATCTTAACCTCGGACTCAAACCACATACTGTATCGTGCATTAACATTAAACGTAAAACCTTATTTGCTATAGTTATTGTTAGACGGTGTGTAACGCATTACAATGATGTACCTTTTAACCCGGTAATATACCTTGTAATAAGCAGAATTTCTTTGCATCATCATCAACCATGACAAATCCACGGCTGAATGATGAAGGCCTCGCCAATGCGGCATAACAATCCACCTATAAACCCCTGCACACGAACCGATTTCATTTGCTCCATCTCCCCGGTGAATGTCGTCTGGTAAGGCGTTCCATTACCAATTAAACATCCCTTTTAAAATCATAAGCGTGCTTATATTACCACTTACGACATTGAAAGTAAAACCAAAAAAACTAAAATCGCTAAATGCAATAAATGTAAAACAAAAACGGATCGGCAGTAGCTTTTTTTTTCCAGCAGTTTTTGTTGTTGTTAGTCGATCCAGGGCCTCGTCATACGACCGTGGAATTGTCGAGCGCTGCAACAATCGGCAAGGGGCTCTCTCTACCTCCCTCTAGCGGGAGGCCCCTTACGCGGTTTTTTTTTTTTTACACCTTTGCCGATATAAATCTGGCGACTCAAAGTGGGAATTTATTTATCGAACGCGATGGCCGACGAAAACTCACAAAGTGGTGGTGGGAGACGGTGAAACTGGTGTGGTGAGGGGGGGGTGAGTGAGCTATTGCAGGGCTGAACCTTTATCAGGCCCCTCCGATTTGTGGGTTTCTCACCCACCCACCCCCCTCCACGTTTAGAAACACGCGTTTAGGCTATTTAGATTATTTTTCTGCTTTAAAATGGCCCAATGATGGTGAGGGGGGGGGGGTGGGCTATTGCAGGGCTGAACCTTTATCGGGCCCCTCCGATTTGTGGGTTTCTCACCCACCCACCCCCCTCCACGTTTAGAAACACGCGTTTAGGCTATTTAGATTATTTTGCTGCTTTAAAATGGCCCAATGATGGACCACTTTGCCGAGCAATAATTTGTGGCCAGATCGATTTTCTAAAAAAAATTAAGTTAATACATCAGTGGGCTTTGTCTTGTTTAGTGTTTGTATTTATTTCGGTGATTTTATTTAACCTTTCTTTACCTTGCACTCCCATCGTGTTGACCAAAAATATATTTACAACTCATCAGATTCCTCCGATTAAAAAAAATATAAAATCGATATCAGGATTCCAATTATCTAACACCGCCGATCAAACCCAATAAACACGGGAGCTGCAACAAAAACACCCCTCCATTCAAAAAAGCTATGGAACAACCACGCAACGCCACCACCACCACCAACCACAACGCATCTTGCAAAAAAAAAACCTCCGAGCAAAACAAAAAAACATTTTAAATCGTCAAACTTGCTCGTAAAAAACAAATGCTTCGTGTGGCCAGTCACAAAAACAAACATCCCCCCCCTCACCACCACCACCACCCCTCACCAATGTACAACAAAGTCGAAGGCTTTAAGTGTGCGCCACAAGATCTCTTCCCACCCCCCACACGCGTTTCCTTCCCCTCCCCCAAACACCGCGCGCGCGTTCGCTCCACTACCACCACCACCATTAACAAACATCGGGGAAGGTGAGGAGGGTGGTGGTGGTGGTGGTGGGGGTTGCCGAAGGGTTTACCTCATGGGAATAAGGTGCCGCGGTTCCTCCGCCTGCCTCCCGCTGCTGCTGCTGCTGTCGGCGGCGCTGCAAAACGCCTGGGGCGTTCGTCGGCGACGTGGTTTGCTGCTGGAGTCGAGACGAGGAGATCACTGGAGGCGAGATCCGAAACCATCGCAGCAACGCTTCGTCTCCATCTTGGCTTCAACTGCCTCTGCTGTGTGGTGAGGGGGGCGGGGCGGGCGGACGTGACGTCAGGGGGGAGGAACGCGGGACCTGAAATTGTTTTTTTAAATACAAATGAGTTTTAGATTTAGGTGAATTTATTCATCACCGTGCGCCCGTAGAGTTAATTTTTTTTTATGTAAGTGAGTGTTTATTTTTTTTAAGGAGAGGGGGTGCGATGACGCCATTTCCGTTTTAACGATTCGATTGTCTTTGCTGGGGACGGATGTGACGTCAGAGACGTGGAGGGTGGGTGGGGGCTTTTATTTATTTTGTTAAAAAATTATTGTTTTACATTTTCGAGATATTTAGACGCGGCTGCCTTGATTTTAAGTCTCAAATATAAATGGTAAACATAATGTTTGTTATAAATATAAGTTAAAATCGATGTGAGAAAGATCATTTCCGTTACGTTTTTACCGATTTCAAATTTATCTTGTGGGGACGGATGTGACGTCCCGGACGTGTATGGGGGGGGGGGGCTTTTATTTATCTTGTTAAATAATTTATTAAACGATTACACTATCAAGATTTCCAGAATCGGCCGCGTTACTTTAAAATAGCAAATATAAGTGTTAAAGATAAAAAAAAATCTAAATAAAAATTGGAAGCGATATGAGATTAGGTCACTTCCGTAACGTTTTAACGATTACATGTACTGTATCTCTGGCGGGGACGGATGTGACGTCACAGTCGTGGGGAGCTTTAATTTATTTCGTTAAAACTAATAAAAATTTGACGCGGCCGCGTTGCTTTTAAATTACAAAAAAATACTTATATTATAAACGTTGAAGAGACGTTCCTTGTAAATACAATTTAGAAGCGACTGTGTTGATTCGGCCTTTCGAGACTGGTTGGGACAGACCCTGCAGGTGCCATGGGTCGGCTGATTGAGATGACCGGTAGATGCACCACCAGCTGTACCCCCTACTGTGCCAGGCTAGGTGCAGGAGGAGGTCACGGGACAGACCCTGCAGGTGCCATGGGTTGGCTGACTGAGATGACCGGTAGATGCACCACCAGCTGTACCCCCTACTGTGCCAGGCTAGGTGCAGGAGGAGGTCACGGGACAGACCCTGCAGGTGCCATGGGTCGACTGACTGAGATGACCAGTAGATACACCACCAGCTGTACCCCCTACTGTGCCAGGCTAGGTGCAGGAGGAGGTCACGGGACAGACCCTGCAGGTGCCATGGGTTGGCTGACTGAGATGACCGGTAGATGCACCACCAGCTGTACCCCCTACTGTGCCAGGCTAGGTGCATGAGGAGGTCACGGGACAGACCCTACAGGTGACATGGGTAAGCTGACTGAGATGACCGGTAGATCCACCACCAGCTGTACCCCCTACTGTGCCAGGCTAGGTGCTTGACGTCACGGGACAAACCCAGCAGGTGCCATGGGTTGGCTGACTGAGATGACCGGTAGATGCACCACCAGCTGTACCCCCTACTGTGCCAGGCTAGGTGCAGGAGGAGGTCACGAGACAGACCCTGCAGGTGCCATGGGTCGGCTGACTGAGAGGACCGGTAGATGCACCACCAGCTGTACCCTCTACTGTGCCAGGCTAGGTGCAGGAGGAGGTCACGGTACAGACCCTGCAGGTGCCATGGGTTGGCTGATTGAGATGACCGGTAGATGCACCACCAGCTGTACCCCCTGCTGTGCCAGGCTAGGTGCATGAGGTCACGGGACAGACCCAGCAGGTGCCACGGGTTGGCTGACTGAGATGACCGGTAGATGCACCACCAGCTGTACCCCCTACTGTGCCAGGCTAGGTGCAGGAGGAGGTCACGGCACAGACCCAACAGGTGCCATGGGTTGGCTGACTGAGATGACCGAGATGACTGGCTGATGCACCACCTGTGCCCCCTACTGTGCCAACTTGCTGTGCTTTAGCCACCCGGCGCTCCACTCGTTTTTGTGAGCGTCGCTCCTCCGCCCTCCGTTGTTGTTGGAGGGCGACTGCCTCCAACTGCCCAGTAGCGTCCTTTACGAGCCTCCTCCACTGAGGCCGATCTTGACACCGCTGGTACCAGTCATCGGCAAGTCCACTCAGCTCCACGTCCTCCTGTACCACGTCACTCCATCTCTTCTCTAGCCCGTGCCGCGCCCGTTTAGCCCCCTCAATCCGGCCAAAGCTGTTTAGGCATGCGGTGGCTGGGCATGCGGGCTACATGACCCAGCCAACGCAGCCTTGCCTGCCGGAGAAGCTCACCGATGGGATTTTGTCCAGATCTTTCAAGGATTTGTGAGCTCCTCACACAATCCAGCCTGGTTAAACCCAGCACTCGACTGACTCTTTTACATCTCGCTGAGGATCGCTCGGCTGAACAAAATAGTGCCTCGGTTCAATTTTCAAGTTAAGCTTCACATTTTAAGTCGATGTAAAAAAATAGCAAATCATGGAAGTGAGTTTGAAAGCGCGGGTGTTCGTAATCCGAGGACTGCCTGTACACACGGACACGTGGTCTGCTCCTAAACCTGAGCTCAGTCTTAATTACCGGATCCCAGAACGGCAATGACCTCGCCAATCCTCTCCACCCCCCCAAAGAAAATCCGCCCCCTCTTGATCTGATGAGTCTGATACCATCGGTGCCCACTTGTAATGCTGCCCAGAACGTCAGGATTGTTACAAATGTACGATTTGAGGAAGGATGTGGAATGAAATGTTCTTTTTTTTATTACACGATTTTATTTCACTCACTTTGTCTGTTGTACTCTCAAAAAAATATCTTGTAACTCAATTTGTACATACTTCCCAATGTGATATCGACTGCAAACTTCGTATAGGTATGTCATACTGATGACAACACGATATTATATCATAAAAATTGCAAAACATATTTTAAAACGTTTTACACGCTTTTATTTAACTTACTGTATGTGTTGTCGTATCCACAAATCTTGTAACTCAATTTTAACCCACTTCCCAATGTGGTATCGACTGCAAACTTGGTATACTTATGTCATACTGGTGACAATACTAGATTCTATCATAATAAATGTTTTTTTATTTAAACATTCTTTTTTATATGTTATGTTTCGGCTTGGGTTTAACTGTCCACGCTCAACTAACGTTAGCTGAAAACAATCACCACGGTCCCTTACGTTGTGGCAAGCTTCGGGGCCACTTCCTGGAGTCGTGAAGTTCTGCCATTACTCGTACGGTACTTTTCATTAAAGCGTGTTTAAAAAAAAGTTTTAAAAAATATGTTTAGAAGCGACCTGGCCACAAAAGATCGCTCGACAAAGTGGCCCCAACATTTGGACATTTATAGCACCAAAATAACGTAAATAATTTTAATGCATGTTTAGAAATGTGGAAGAAAAGATATCCACGCGACCACGGGGACAAGATGCATGCTGAAACAACAAAAAGCCCGATATGTGTGATGGCGCTGTATACGTTAAACTTAAGATTCATAATCCTGGGGTTTTTTGGGGGGTGTGCTGGACTAGTAACGAATTGGCCACGTTTTGTTTACGTGACAAACCTTACTAGTTGGCTGTGTCGGGTGGTGGCGGGTTTCACGACACAAAATTTATATTCATGCGGTCTAACCCAAAAAGTAATTTTATGGATGATATTGGTCGCGAAAACCTACTTACGTGTTGAACAAACTTAAGATTGTAAACGCTGCTCAAAAGCGTGACTTTCCTAAGGGGTCCTGCGATATTAAAATTTTTTGATAACAAAGGTTTTTTTGGGGGGGGGGAGGGTAGATCACGGAAATAATAATGTGTCGTTAAAACCCACTACCACCAGACACAGCCAATGAGTAAAGGGTTGTCACGTAAACAAAAGTGCCAATTCGTTACGAACTTCAGCATACAGCGGTGTGTGCTTGGAGAGTAAAAGCCACTACAGTACAACATTTACTATTAGAGTTACTGCGACATTTCGCTGCTGATTACAACAACAACCAAGTATGATAATTGTTTTTTTACCCTTTTATGTGGCAACAAAACTGACACCTTTTTTTACAAGGAGTCATGTTTGCATTGACCACAATACCTGCAGTCGGAATGAAAAAAAACATAACTCTGATAATGTGTGCTCTGTCCTTGAAGTTGATTGGTCCACACCCGAGACAGCTTTCCTTAGAGCCTAGTCTCACATGGTGTTGGACCAGATGACGCCAAAAGGCGCACAACTCAAAGACAATGCACAATCAGAGTATGAGAACTCGGGGTAAGCATTTACACCATTGGAACCTCATTTGCCAATAGAAAAATGGGGTTCCAATGAAACAACCAAGCAGCTTCATCGGGTGATTGTTAAACGAACGGACACCCCAGTAGTTCTCGATTTGAAGCTTTCGTGACTGCAAGGATTCATACTCTTTGTTTTTTTCGGTAAAGTCACGTAGGTAAAAAAATCAAATAGGTGTTTGTGCTTTCGCTACGTTGTCCCCACCTGAAGAAGGACGCTTGTGTTGCGCCCGAAACGTCGTGATTTTATTTATTTGTATTTTATTTTTTATCTACGTGACTTTACCGAAAAAAACAAAGAGTATACTCCAGTAGTTCGTCGTTGGGCAGGTTGCGTTGGTTGGGATGAAGTCTGAGCACTCCTACCTCTAGAGCGGCGATTCTCAAACATTTTAGGACCGCCGATGCAAACGTTTCCGCTGAACAGGCAAGCCACCCACCCCTGGTGACTGAACGCATTCCCTTCTCTCTCTAAATACCACGAATAGAAAAATTATTCATATTACCGGAACTTAACAAAAAAAACGTGTTCTTAAACACAGCTAAAATTACATTTTTTCGGGTGGTGGGGGGTGGGGAGGTGCATTTAGGGGTTAGGGTAGTTGCATCAGGGTAGTAGATTAAATATCACGATTAAAATATGCATTAATATCCGAAGCAAACGGTATAGTAAAGAAGAAATACGTATAACCCGTAAAAACAAAGTTTTTCACTATAAATCCTTTATAATATATGCGTGGCGGCTAGAGTCCTCTCGTCCTCTGACTTGAGATGGCTGCCACCTATGGGTCAGATGATTGCATTGCACCATTAAGCAATTGATAATTAAATATAATATTTTTGTCCTAAAAAGTGTAAAATTTTGGGAAAAAAATTTCACGAACAATAATTGTCTGGCACAACGAGTCTGTGTGGAAAATGTCAGCTCGATTGGATCACGGGAAGTGGGTTAAAAAACGACCGAAAGATTTGCACGGTCCTAAGCAAGCAAGCGAACTTAATATAAGTATAACCCGTAAAAACAAAGTTTTTCACTATAAATCCTTTATAATATATGCGTGGCGGCTAGAGTCCTCTCGTGCTCTGGCTTGAGATGGCTGCCACCTATGGGTCAGATGATTGCATTGCACCATTAAGCAATTGGTTATTAAATATAATATTTTTGTCCTAAAAAGTGTAAAATTTTGGAAAAAAAATTTCACGAACATTAATTGTCACGCACAACGAGTCTGTGTGGAAAATGTCAGCTCGATTGGATCACGGGAAGTGGGTTAAAAAACGACCGAAAGATTTGCACGGTCCTAAGCAAGCAAGCGAACTTAATATAAAGGATTTAATAAGTATAACCCGTAAAAACAAAGTTTTTCACTATAAATCCTTTATATGCGTGGCAGCGAACTTAATATAAAGGATTAAAAAATATATTCGCCTGTGGAGGACGCAGGGATCGATCCCGCGACCTTTGGCATGGGAAGCGAGGGCGCTACCAACTGTGCTACTCCGCCACGGCCTGTGGAGGGGTTACGCTCTGGGCTCTTACACTCTGACGTTCAGCCAAAGCCATGAATGCGTTCTATTTGAATATATGTAAAATAAAAAAATTTTGCCTATAAAGTGTAAAATTTTGGGAATTTTTTTTCACGAACAATAATTGTCTGGCACAACGAGTCTGTGTGGAAAATGTCAGCTCGATTGGATCACGGGAAGTGGGTTAACAAACGACCGAAAGATTTGCACGGTCCTAAGCAAGCAAGCAAGCACGCAAGCAAGCACGCGAACTTAATATAAAGGATTTAAAAATGATTCATATTACCGGAACTTAACAAAAAAAATGTTCTTTAACACAGCTAAAATTACAGTTTTTCTGGTGGTGGGGGGTGGGGAGGTCCATTTACGGGTTAGGGTATTTTCATCAGGGTAGTAGATCAAATATCACGAGTCAAATATTCATATCCGAAGCAAAAGTTATATAAAAGAAGAAAAAAAACGTCAACGTGCGATTGCATCACAGCCGCGGTTGAGCACATGGAGGGCCGTCACGGACCGCTCAGCGGCGGTGGCCCTGGGAGACCGCCAGGGCCTTGAAGGCCCTAGGCCAGCGGTTCTTAACCTTTGCTGCAGCCTTGCACCCCTTTGCTTCTAAATCGCTAATTTTTTTTATCATTTTCGATTTAAAGCTTTCGTGACTACTGTGGTTTGTTGGCTATCAACAACAAGGCAACTCCTATGACTAATTGGGCATGGGACGCAAGCGTAGGATTGATCACCATGTCGCTGGCCGCCTTTGGGGAGGGTGTATAGTGTGAAAGGCCGAAACACCCTCGGAACCAAAGGTTCACTACTGACGATGCGCTCCCCAAATTTCACCAGGCTCACTGTTCATGAACTCTTGGAAGTGCTTGCACAAAGGATAGTAACATCTCATCCTGTGTTCTTGGAATCACACCTGATGATGATTGCTTGTGTTGCAATCGAAACGTCGTGAGAATTGTATTGTTTTATTTCCCTTCTACGTGACTTTACCGAACAAACCAAGAAAATGTATTATGTTAATGAATACATAGGGATTGATGAAACAAAGTAAGTTGTAACTTCATTAGTGTTTTCGATGATTTTCCTTCTAAACAAATCTGGCCATGCGTCGCTACCCCACCAGGAAGGGCATCTCGCACCCTCAGGCGGTGCGCAGTGAGTGGGTGAGTGAGTGGGTGAGTGGGTGGGTGGGTGAGTGGGTGGGTGAGTGAGTGAGTGGGTGGGTTGGTGGGTGAGTGGGCAGCTGGGTGAGTGAGTGGGTGGGTGGGCGAGTGAGTGAGTGGGTGGGTGGGTGAGTGAGTGAGTGGGTGAGTGGGTGGGTGGGTGAGTGGGTGGGTGGGTGGGTGAGTGGGTGGGTGGGTGAGTGAGTGGGTGAGTGAGTGTGTGAGTGGGTGGGTGAGTTGGTGAGTGGGTGAGTGAGTGGGTGTGTGTGTGTGAGTGAGTGAGTGGGTGAGTGAGTGAGTGGGTGAGTGAGTGTGTGCGTGAGTAGGTAGGTGGGTGAGTGAGTGAGTGGGCGAGTGAGTGAGTGGGTGAGTGAGTGAGTGAGTGGGTGAGTGAGTGGGTGGGTGAGTGAGTGAGTGGGTGGGTTGGTGGGTGAGTGGGCAGCTGGGTGAGTGAGTGGGTGGGTGGGCGAGTGAGTGAGTGGGTGGGTGAGTGGATGGGTGGGTGGGTGAGTGAGTGAGTGGGTGGGTGGGTGGGTGAGTGAGTGAGTGAGTGGGTGGGTGAGTGGGTGGGTGGGTGGGTGAGTGGGTGGGTGGGTGGGTGAGTGGGTGGGTGGGTGAGTGAGTGTGTGAGTGGGTGGGTGAGTTGGTGAGTTGGTGAGTGGGTGAGTGAGTGAGTGGGTGAGTGAGTGGGTGAGTGTGTGTGTTAGTGAGTGAGTGGGTGAGTGAGTGAGTGGGTGAGTGAGTGTGTGCGTGAGTAGGTAGGTGGGTGAGTGAGTGAGTGGGTGGGCGAGTGAGTGAGTGGGTGAGTGAGTGAGTGGGTGAGTGTGTGCGTGAGTAGGTAGGTGGGTGAGTGAGTGAGTGAGTGTGTGAGTGAGTGAGTGGGTAGTGGGTGAGTGAGTGGGTGGGTGGGTGGGTGGGTGAGTGAGTGAGTGAGTGGGTGGGTGGGTGGGTGGGTGAGTGAGTGAGTGGGTGGGTGGGTGAGTGGGTGAGTGAGTGGGTGGGTGGGTGAGTGGGTGGGTGGGTGAGTGGGTGGGTGGGTGAGTGGGTGGGTGGGTGAGTGGGTGGGTGAGTGGGTGAGTGAGTGGGTGGGTGGGTGAGTGAGTGAGTGAGTGAGTGAGTGGGTGGGTGAGTGAGTGAGTGAGTGGGTGGGTGAGTGGGTGGGTGGGTGAGTGAGTGAGTGAGTGGGTGGGTGGGTGGGTGGGTGGGTGAGTGAGTGAGTGGGTGGGTGAGTGGGTGGGTGAGTGAGTGGGTGGGTTGGTGGGTGAGTGGGCAGCTGGGTGAGTGAGTGGGTGGGTGGGTGGGCGAGTGAGTGAGTGGGTGGGTGAGTGAGTGGGTGGGTGAGTGAGTGAGTGAGTGGGTGGGTGGGTGGGTGGGTGGGTGGGTGGGTGAGTGGGTGAGTGGGTGGGTGGGTGGGTGGGTGGGTGAGTGAGTGAGTGAGTGAGTGGGTGGGTGAGTGAGTGAGTGAGTGAGTGGGTGAGTGAGTGGGTGAGTGAGTGAGTGAGTGGGTGAGTGGGTGAGTGAATGGGTGGGTGAGTGGGTGAGTGGGTGGGTGAGTGGGTTGGTGGGTGGGTGAGTGAGTGAGTGGGTGGGTGGGTGGGTGGGTTGGTGGGTGAGTGAGTGGGTGGGTGGGTGGGTGAGTGGGTGGGTGGGTGGGTGAGTGGGTGGGTGGGTGGGTGGGCGAGTGAGTGGGTGGGTGGGTGGGTGGGCGAGTGAATTATTGAGTGGGTGGGTGAGTGAGTGAGTGAGTGGGTGGGTGGGTGGGTGAGTGAGTGAGTGAGTGAGTGGGTGGGTGAGTGAGTGGGTGAGTGAGTGAGTGGGTGAGTGAGTGAGTGAGTGGGTGGGTGGGTGGGTGGGTGAGTGAGTGGGTGGGTGAGTGAGTGGGTGAGTGAGTGAGTAGATGGGTGAGTGGGTGAGTGAGTGGGTGGGTGGGTCAGTGGGTGAGTGGATGGGTGAGTGGGTGAGTGAGTGGGTGGGTGAGTGAGTGGGTGAGTGAGTGGGTGGGTGGGCGAGTGAGTGAGTGGGTGGGTGAGTGGGTGGGTGGGTGGGTGAGTGAGTGAGTGGGTGGGTGGGTGGGTGAGTGAGTGAGTGAGTGGGTGGGTGAGTGGGTGGGTGAGTGGGTGGGTGGGTGGGTGGGTGAGTGGGTGGGTGGGTGAGTGGGTGAGTGAGTGGGTGGGTGGGTGGGTGAGTAAGTGAGTGAGTGGGTGGGTGAGTGGGTGGGTGGGTGAGTGAGTGAGTGAGTGAGTGGGTGGGTGGGTGGGTGAGTGAGTGAGTGGGTGAGTGAGTGGGTGGGTGGGTGAGTGGGTGAGTGAGTGAGTGGGTGAGTGAGTGAGTGAGTGAGTGGGTGGGTGGGTGGGTGAGTGAGTGAGTGGGTGGGTTGGTGGGTGAGTGGGCAGCTGGGTGAGTGAGTGGGTGGGTGGGTTGGCGAGTGAGTGAGTGGGTGGGTGAGTGGGTGGGTGGGTGGGTGAGTGGGTGGGTGGGTGGGTGGGTGGGTGAGTGGGTGAGTGGGTGAGTGAGTGAGTGAGTGGGTGGGTGGGTGAGTGAGTGGGTGGTTGAGTGAGTGGGTGAGTGGGTGGGTGAGTGAGTGAGTGGGTGAGTGAGTGAGTGAGTGGGTTAGTGGGTGAGTGAATGGGTGGGTGAGTGGGTGAGTGGGTGGGTGAGTGGGTGGGTGGGTGGGTGGGTGAGTGAGTGAGTGGGTGGGTGGGTTGGTGGGTGAGTGGGTGGGTGGGTGAGTGGGTGGTTGGGTGGGTGGGCGAGTGAGTGGGTGGGTGGGTGGGCGAGTGAATGATTGAGTGGGTGGGTGAGTGAGTGAGTGAGTGGGTGGGTGGGTGAGTGAGTGAGTGGGAGGGTGGGTGAGTGGGTGGGTGGGTGGGTGAGTGGGTGGGTGGGTGGGTGGGCGAGTGAGTGGGTGGGTGGGTGGGTGGGCGAGTGAATGATTGAGTGGGTGGGTGAGTGAGTGGGTGGGTGGGTGTGTAAGTGAGTGAGTGAGTGGGAGGGAGGGTGGGTGAGTGAGTGAGTGAGTGGGTGAGTGGGTGAGTGAGTGAGTGGGTGGGTGAGTGAGTGGGTGAGTGAGTGAGTGAGTGGGTGAGTGAGTGGGTGGGTGAGTGAGTGGGTGGGTGAGTGAGTGGGTGAGTGAGTGAGTAGATGGGTGAGTGGGTGAGTGAGTGGGTGGGTGGGTGGGTGAGTGAGTGAGTGAGTGGGTGAGTGAGTGAGTGTGTGAGTGAGTGGGTGAGTGAGTGTGTGAGTGAGTGGGTGAGTGAGTGAGTGGGTGGGTGGGTCAGTGGGTGAGTGGATGGGTGAGTGGGTGAGTGAGTGGGTGGGTGAGTGAGTGGGTGAGTGAGTGAGTGGGTGAGTGAGTGGGTGAGTGAGTGAGTGGGTGGGTGAGTGGGTGGGTGGGTGAGTGGGTGGGTGGGTGGGTGGGTGAGTGAGTGAGTGAGTGGGTGGGTTGGTGGGTGAGTGGGCAGCTGGGTGAGTGAGTGGGTGGGTGGGCGAGTGAGTGAGTGGGTGGGTGGGTGAGTGGGTGGGTGGGTGGGTGGGTGAGTGAGTGAGTGGGTGGGTGGGTGGGTGAGTGAGTGGGTGGGTGAGTGGGTGGGTGAGTGGGTGGGTGGGTGAGTGGGTGGGTGGGTGGGTGAGTGGGTGAGTGAGTGGGTGGGTGGGTGAGTAAGTGAGTGAGTGGGTGGGTGGGTGGGTGAGTGAGTGAGTGGGTGGGTGAGTGGGTGGGTGAGTGAGTGGGTGGGTGGGTGGGTGGGTGGGTGGGTGGGTGGGTGAGTGAGTGGGAGGGTGAGTGAGTGGGTGAGTGAGTGGGTGGGTGAGTGAGTGAGTGGGTGGGTTGGTGGGTGAGTGGGCAGCTGGGTGAGTGAGTGGGTGGGTGGGTTGGCGAGTGAGTGAGTGGGTGGGTGAGTGGGTGGGTGGGTGAGTGAGTGAGTGAGTGGGTGGGTGGGTGGGTGGGTGGGTGGGTGGGTGAGTGAGTGGGTGGGTGAGTGGGTGAGTGAGTGAGTGGGTGGGTGGGTGAGTGAGTGGGTGGTTGAGTGAGTGGGTGAGTGGATGAGTGAGTGAGTGGGTGGGTGGGTGAGTGAGTGAGTGAGTGGGTGGGTGAGTGGGTGAGTGAGTGGGTGAGTGAGTGAGTGAGTGGGTGAGTGGGTGAGTGAATGGGTGGGTGAGTGGGTGAGTGGGTGGGTGGGTGGGTGGGTGGGTGAGTGAGTGAGTGAGTGAGTGGGTGGGTGGGTGGGTTGGTGGGTGGGTGGGTGAGTGGGTGGGTGGGTGAGTGGGTGGGTGGGTGGGTGGGTGGGCGAGTGAGTGGGTGGGTGGGTGGGCGAGTGAATGATTGAGTGGGTGAGTGAGTGAGTGGGTGGGTGAGTGAGTGAGTGAGTGGGAGGGTGGGTGGGTGGGTGAGTGGGTGGGTGGGTGGGTGAGTGGGTGGGTGGGTGGGCGAGTGAGTGAGTGAGTGGGTGAGTGAGTGGGTGAGTGAGTGTGTGCGTGAGTAGGTAGGTGGGTGAGTGAGTGAGTGGGTGGGTGAGTGAGTGAGTGGGTGTGTGAGTGAGTGGGTGGGTGAGTGAGTGAATGAGTGAGTGTGTGAGTGAGTGGGTGGGTGAGTTGGTGAGTGGGTGAGTGAGTGGGTGAGTGAGTGGGTGAGTGTGTGTGTGAGTGAGTGGGTGAGTGAGTGGGTGAGTGAGTGTGTGCGTGAGTAGGTAGGTGGGTGAGTGAGTGAGTGAGTGGGTGGGCGAGTGAGTGAGTGGGTGAGTGAGTGAGTGGGTGAGTGAGTGTGTGCGTGAGTAGGTAGGTGGGTGAGTGAGTGAGTGAGTGTGTGAGTGAGTGAGTGGGTAGTGGGTGAGTGAGTGGGTGGGTCAGTGGGTGGGTGAGTGAGTGGGTGGGTGGGCGAGTGAGTGAGTGGGTGAGTGAGTGAGTGTGTGAGTGGGTGTGTGAGTGAGTGGGTGAGTGGGTGAGTGAGTGAGTGGGTGAGTGAGTGTGTGCGTGAGTAGGTAGGTGGGTGAGTGAGTGTGTGAGTGAGTGGGTAGTGGGTGAGTGAGTGGGTGGGTGGGTCAGTGGGTTGGTGAGTGAGTGGGTGGGTGGGCGAGTGAGTGAGTGGGTGAGTGAGTGAGTGTGTGAGTGGGCGTGTGAGTGAGTGGGTGAGTGGGTGGGTGGGTGAGTGGATGAGTGTGTGAGTGAGATGGGCCCTAGGAACATTGACCACTGTGGTCTATTGTGTAATACGGGCCTGGAGAGACCGCTCTGAGAACCACTGCAAGTTGCGAGGATGTTTCACTTCCGTCAGTGGTGGCGCGCGCGCGATTGCGACACGTGTCTGACGCGATGTTTATTCGTGTGGTGAGGAGAAGCCCTTGTGGATTTATTAAGTTTATTGCTTTATAACCGTCGAACAATCTTCAACGATAAGTGAACGATGCATATTTCGAGTCGCGTGATATATAACTCAGAACTTTTTTTGTAATGATTGTTTTGGGAATTTTTAGATGTTTAGCAATGTTTTTCTCTCTTGATCTTTTACTGAGTTGGTCGTACCTGTTAAGTTTATACGGTTTAACCCGTATTCTTGTGGCAGGGAAATTGAGTGTTCAGATCCATACGGCGTACAGCCGTTTCAATACGGGCAAAAATAAACATAATTTTTCTACATATTTTTAGGTTTTTTTCGGTAAAGTCACGTAGGTACATTTTTTTCTTTTATTTTTTATTTTACTTTTATTAATTTAAATTTTTTTACCTACGTGACTTTACCGAAAAAAACCTAAGAATATGAATCCTTGCAGTCACGAAAGCTTCAAATCTAGAAATAATTTGTCTACATTTTCCGTGTTTCTTCCTTGTGATGGGACTTTGCAGAATGATAGTTGAGATGAATAAGGGCCACGAGGAGTGACCAATCAGGTCTGAATTGGTCCCTAATAAGGTAGGGCACTGATAATGGGTGTGCAGGTGTGGGGCCGTCCATAAATGACGTCACGCGATTTTGGACGATTTTTGACCACCCCCCCCCCCTCGTCACACGGCGTCACAAAAAGTCAGACCCCCCCCCTCAAATATGACGTCACAAAGCTCTGCCCCCCCCCCCCCCAAATAAAACATGCTTCAAATCTCTTTAAACTATTGTCATTGTAGTGCGTATTTAATGTGGCGCTGCACTCTGATGTTGTAGAAGAAAACATTTATTAAAAAGTCTATTTAATTAAGTAGAACGTGGCGTCTATATTTATTTAAAGTTGCGCATTTTTATGTGACGTCACATTTCTCAAACACCCCCCCCCCCTCGTCACACATCGTCACAAATGTCTGACCCCCCCCCCCCCACTAGGTGCGTGACGTCATATATGGACGGCCCCTGACTCTACAACACTCTGTTGTGTGTGCCGTACACGTAACGAATTGGCACGTTCTGTTTTTACCAAATAAAACACATTCCTGCGGAGGGAGCTGGTAGGAACGTTGGGTTGCTCGGTCAATGGCCAGGGTCAACGGCGGCGTGGTGTATTCCGCAAATATGGCCGACTTTGAGGGCGGGCACAAGCCGGCGTGAGTAGGTTAAACGTTGAGTTTTATAAGGGCACCACGGGGTGACCAGCCCCTCCCCACCCAGCCCCACCCCCACCCTCCCCACCCAGCCCCTCCCCCACCCTCTCCTCCCCACCCAGCCCCACCCTCTCCACCCAGCCCCTCCCCACCCAGCCCCTCCCCTCATCACCCTGCCCCACCCTCCCCACCCAGCCCCTCCCCACCCAGCCCCTCCCCACCCTCCCCTCCCCACCCAGCCCCTCCCCACTCTCCCCACCCCACCCAGCCCCACCCTCCCCACCCAACCCCTCCCCACCCAGCCCCTCCCCACCCTCCCCACCCAGCCCCTCCCCACCCTCCCCACCCAGCCCCTCCCTCCCCTCCCCACCCAGCCCCACCCTCTCCACCTAGCCCCTCCCCACCCTCCCCACCCAGCTCCTCCCCTCATCACCCTGCCCCACCCTCCACACCCAGCCCACCCTCCCCTCTCCACCCAGCCCCACCCTCCCCACCCAGCCCCTCCCCACCCAGCCCCACCCCACCCATTTTTGGATGCACGACGGACGGACACAATAATCCCCTGTGGGCTGGTGGAACCAGGAGGTTCCTACCAGAATGAACAACAATTCTGTTAACTTTTTTTATTCAAAGCTTTCGTGACTGCAGGGATTCATATTCTTGGTTCTTTATACAGTATATACATTTATATTATTTTATTATTTCCCTTCTACGTGACTTTACCGAAAGAACCAAGAATACAATTCTGTTAACGTTGCTGGGGATAGGAGCATCGGAATCCGTAGACCGGACAAGCACCGCTCCTCCCGTGCGACGCATCCGATTGGTCGAGCCTGCGCCATATAAAAGCCACCCCGGGCCGCCTCGGCCAATCAGACGGGCGGGCAGCGACCGCACCGTAACCCAACCGCTGTGGGAAATCTGAACGGGGACTTTAAAACGACGACGACGAAAAAAAAATCGATGCCGTCAACATTTCTGGCCATTTGGTCTCTCGCTCTTGATACAAACAACGATACGTTTGGGGGAGGAAGAGAGGGGGGGGGGCAAAGCTTGAGATTGTAACGTTGAATGGCACCCAGTTTAATCTGTTGTGGTGATGATTATAATCGCCCCTAGGAGCGACTTCGATTGAGGATTTGAGATTCGCATCACGAACGGCCATTGGTAAGTACAGTGCAGCTGCGTGAGGGAGGGGGTGGTTGTGAAACGTTTAACTATTTTGCGTACAGTTACATTAATTGATTTGACATTTACGAGACGTTAAAAACGCGGTTCGCCAATTGAGCGAACGATTTGTATCGATTATCCATCACCCCCCCCTCCTCCCACACCCCACACATAACGCCTTAGATGGACTTCTCCCGGACCGGGAATGTGGAATGACGCTCCTCTTGTTGTTGCTGCTGACTTTGAGACGTATCTGCTAATATCGATATATCTGTGTGTCTGTGCGTATCTTTATTTTTGTCGTTTACGCTTTAACGCCGTTTCGAATGTCATTTCCCCGGCCATAGTAATGTGGAATGTAACCACGACACTCTGGGCGTGTTGCGTGGAAACATTAGGCTCGTCGATATGCAGTTCAGTTACAATAGTTGACATTTTATAATTAAATGTATGCTGTGTAAGCGTTCATCTTCTTGGTTCTTTCGGTAAAGTCACGTAGAATGGAAATAATAAAATAATAAAAATAAAACATAATAAAATACAATTCTCACGACGTTTCGGCCACAACGCAAGCAGCCGTCCTCAGGTGAAGAACAGGTCTTAATTCAGACGCTGTCTTTTCGACAGACCTGTTCTCCACCTGAGGACGGCTGCATGCGTTGTGGCCGAAACGTCGTGAGAATTGTATTTTATAATGTTTTATTTTTATTATTTCATTATTTTCCTTCTACGTGACTTTACCGAAAGAACCAAGAAGATGAATCCCTGCAGTCACGAAAGCTTTAAATCGAAATGTGTAAGCGTTGTTACACCGCTTCAGAATTACGTTACCCGGCCCCCGGCCTCGTAATGTGGAATGGGCATCGTCGCCCGCGTATCTTTTGAACATTTAATCAGCCGCGGTCAAATCGCTCGGGGCACGTGCATATGCAGCGCCGTGCCATTGAAATTGTGATCTGTTTGGATGGACTTCTCCCGGCCCGGGAACGTGGAATGTCCATCCGCATTTTTTTTTCTCATTGCGTACAATGTATATATGTGTGCGTGTGTGTGTGTAATGTATGTATATAGATATAGCATTGCATTGCGGAATCTTCAGGAACGACGGCGGCTTCTCCAGGAGTGGATTTAACAACAACCCTTGCTGCGTCTGATATCGATCGCGCCGTTTCGCCCTGACTTCTCCCGCCATGGACATGTGGAATGTCCACCAGCACTCTGTTAGGGCGTTTCTATGTCGAGCACTTTAACACGTGGCGGCAGTAGTTGGGGGCTTTCGCGTCCAATGTAATCCATAAGCGAGGTGTCTTGGGTTAGATCGCGTAAGGATGTTCAAGTTCATTGATTAGGTATAGCCCTGTGAGGCATTCGGCTCTTGAATCGGGTGCAACCGCAACAAACAAAAAATAAAAACATGAACAAGAAAACATCTTAAAGTGAATATGTGACTAAGTGCAAACAGAAAATCCAAGAAAAGACCGCTAAATATTGCAGGAAAAGCACCGTGCACCAACGCTGTGTGCAAAATCCCAGTGGGATGCAAGTCAAACAACAACAACCACAAGACAACTTAGATTAAGGCCATCAGTCTAACTCCGTACTACAACAAACAAACATGGCCAAACCGAAAAACTTTTCGAAATCACCAAAATAAAGCCATAAAAGCAATGAAACAGTGATCATAGAAACTGTGACGGAATTTTCACAATAAACGACATAAACAACATGTACTACCCAAAACCCTGCAGCCATAGCTGGCTGCATGAGTCACTCCATAACAGCAGGAGCATCAGTCGGAGAATCATAATTATATATAAATGTGTCGTTAAACCTGCCACCACCCAACCACAGCAACACACTGGTTGTGTGTTGGAGAGAACAAGAATTGTGAATGTTGTGGGTTTATTCTCCAACACACCGCTGCGTGGCTGTACTTTGTTTTGTTTACGTGAACAAACGTTGCCAATTGGCCGTGTCGGGTGGTGGTGGTGGGTTTAACGACACAACATTTGTATATTGACGTGATCTAACCCAAAATAAGTAATATTTACAAATACTTTTTTTTTTAAACACGCTTTTATGAAATGTACTAGTAATGGCAGAACTCCACGACTCCATGAAGTGGCCCCGAAGCTTGCCATAACGTAAGGGGCCGTGGCCAATTACAGCCAACGTCAGTTGAGCGTGGACAATTAGAGCCAAGCCGAAACATTGTTATGTTTCGGCTTGGCTCTAATTGCATGCTGTGTAAGGTTGTTTGTAATTATTTTTTTATGATAGAATATAGTATTGTCATCAGTATGACATAAGTATACAAAGTTTGCAGTCGATACCACATTGGGAAGTGGGTTAAAATTGAGTTACAAGATTTGAGGATACGACAACAACACCAGACAGTGAGCTAATAGAAAGTGTATAAAAAGATTGTTTCAAATATATTTTTTATGATAGAATATAGTATTGTCATCAGTAAGACATAAGTATACGAAGTTTGCAGTCGATACCACATTGGGAAGTGGGTTAAAATTGAGTTACAAGATTTGAGAATACAACAACGACAACAAAAACAGCAGACAGAGTGAGTTAAATAAAAGCGTGTAATAATAAAAACAACACCGCTATTGTGGATGTCAAAGATCGAGATGATGACGGTGTGTCCGGGATTGACTCAGAGGTCAGACACACCGAGTCAGCAATGCCGAGATGCTATCATTCGATTTTGGGGTTTGCAGCAACCTTTGATACTGGTAGGAACCACCTGGTTCCACCAGCCCACAGGGGATTATTGTGTCCGTCCATCTGTCGTGCATCCAAAAATGGGATGGGTGGAGCTGGGTGGGGAGGGGAGGGTGGGGCTGTGTGGGGAGGGTGGGGAGGGGCTGGGTGGAGAGGGGAGGGTGGGGAGCGGCTGGGTGGGGCTGGGTGGGGCTGGGTGAGGTGTGGGGCTGGGTGGGGAGGGGCTGGTCACCCCGTGGTGCCCTTATAAAACTCAACGTTTAACCTACTCACGCCGGCTTGTGCCCGCCCTCACAGTCGGCCATATTTGCGGAATACACCACGCACACACGCACATGGACTCACACACACAGACATCGACTTTAGACACACATGTAGTTACACACACAAATCGACTTGCACACACACATCGACTTACACACACACACACACATCGACTTACACACACATGGACTCACACACAGACATCGACTTTATACACACATGTAGTTACACACACAAATCGACTTGCACACACACATCGACTTACACACACATATGGACTCACACAGACATCGACTTTAGACACACACATGTAGTTACACACACAAATCTACTCACACATACACACATCGACTTACACACACATATGGACTCACACACACAGACATCGACTTTAGACACACATGTAGTTACACACACAAATCGACTCGCACACACACACATCGACTTACACACACATATGGACTCACACACAGACATCGACTTTAGACACACACATGTAGTTACACACACAAATCTACTCACACACACATCGACTTACACATATTGACTCACATATACATAGACTGAACAACAACAATCGTCATTCGCCACTAAGTGGCGGTGCCGGAGTGTGGTTTCCATGGGTGACCTTGCCTTCTTCACCCACAGGAGTGTGCAATGTTTGTCTCTTGCCCATGTTTCCTCCTTTTTTGCTGCCACCAAAGCTTTTATCTCGACCGGCAGCAGTGTTCCCTTTCATCCATGACATGGCAAGCTCAAGCTCAGTTTTTTCGATGTCCATATCCTTTATTTCTTGTCATGGCCATCCTCGACCCGAGGCTTGGCCGCACCACGAGCAGTCCCATCGCCACTGACCTCGTTGTCTGTTCCGTATATGTACAGATCGTCCCCGAGTTATGATGGGGTCCGACTTACGATTTTTCGATCTCACGCTGGCGATAGCGATACGACAAAATTGTGAATTATTTTAAATTTCGCGCGGCAGGCAAACGCAGCGGCGAAAGAGAACGTTCAATGCATGTATGATACGTAGCTTTAGCGATTTCATTTTAGGGTTACCACGATACGATACGTTCAATGCATGTTAAAAAGTTTTTTTTATAGCAGATAGGATTGTTTCCTGAAAAAACTTTGTATTAAATTGCAGTTCATATAGGTAGGCTAAGAATTTACCTTGTTTTTTTACTGTACTTTACATTTTGCTGTGCAATACAGTATTGTAATTAATAAATACATACAGTATATTGTTTATACAGTACGGTACTGTAAATTGCTCTCTTTTGCTAAATTATCACCATTCTTTAAGACTCCTGGGTAGGCTAGGCCATCTTCAACTTAAGATATTTTTGACTTACGATGGGGTCCATATTCTTGGTTCTTTCGGTAAAGTCACGTAGAAGGGAAACAATAAAATAATAAAAATATAAAAAAAATTCTCAACGATGGCAGCTATACAAAAATAAAAAAGATCCCACCAACAGCCTCGTCATACAAACCAACAAAATAATTTCTGATTCAACCGCATTCATTGATCAAACCAAACAGTTCTCGTTGAAACCTTCTGCTGCCAGGCCACCAAGATTATATGGCTTACCAAGTGAGTGTTTTATATTTTTATTATTTTATATTTTTATTATTTTATTGTTTTCCTTCTACGTGACTTTACCGAAAGAACCAAGAATATGAATCCCTGCAGTCACGAAAGCTTTAAATCAAAATGTGCGATGGGGTCGTCGTAACGCATCTCCATCGTAAGTAGAGGACTGCCTGTATTTGTGTAGTGAGTTCCAGGGAGACTGACGACGGAGTCGAGGCACACTCTTTTATTAAACTCAAGGACAGTACAACACTTGAAGATGTAACGGCCCCTTCACCCGTACTAGATGGGAAAACACCCCTAGCACTATTCCCTTGTCCTATTCCCAGTCCTCCTCTAATAGTGCTACGGGAGGCTATCTGATCCGGCCCTGGCAAAGCACGGATCCCGGCACCCAGCTAAGCCGGCCTTGCTCTTACAAGAGCAGAGGTCCGGAAGCTCTTGGGGCCGCGCCACTGGCTTGCCCAGCTCGGCCCTGACAAGGGCAGCGAGGCAGGGGAGTCCCAGGGCCTATTCTGCCGGTCTTCAGACTTCACTGCTAAGCGTCTTCCACTCTGGCCCCGAGCTCTCTGGCTCCCCGCCTTTTATAGGAATTCCCTCCGAGGGGCGGAGTTATGGGGGATCACAGAGCCCGCATGGCCCCCCAGTGGTTAACGGTTGCGGACGTGGATGTAGACACCCGTGTGTGGGTGCAGACACCCTTGTGTTTTCTGTCCGCCCTTCTCCCCGTAATAACCCCTACATATGTACAGTGTTGTCTTTATCTTCCCGTACCTCGTGTGTAATTCGAAGCGTGTGCGTCTCCCCACTTTGCGCGCTGTTGAGATTTTTTTACGTCCTTCCATCAGCGTGGTGTCAGGTGATGTGATGAGTGGTGAGTCAGGTGAGTGTGTTGAATATTAGACCGAGGGTCATAAAAATTAAACAAACGAGTGATACCGAGTTTGCAGTGGTGTATGTTAGAGCCACGGCGTTCAGAGTGTTTGGCTGCTATACATTTCCACGCGATGTTGATGATGATAAGCCACTTCGTTGCGCTATCATTTGTGATCGGTTGCTTCTGAATAAAATATTTAAAAGTACTTTTTAAAAAAACACGCTTTAATGAAATGTACTGTCCGAGCTGCCCCTGCCCCCTTCCCCCATCGCCCCTCCCCTCCTTCCACATCCCCCGCCCCTGGGCGTGGCTCCCCGAGGCTTGTCGTGACGTAAGGGACCACGTGGTGATTTACAGGCAACGTCAGTTGAGCGTGGAAAATTAGAGCCGTAAAAAATATTGTTTAAATATATATTTTTTATTATACAATATAGTATTGTCATCAGTATGACATAAGTATACGAAGTTTGCAGTCGATATCATATTGGGAAGTGGTTTAAAATTGAGTTACAAGATTTGAGGATACGGCAACAACAACAGAGAGTGAGTTAATAGAACGTGTAACAAGATTGATTAAACTATTTTTGTTATGATAGAATATAGTATTGTCAACACCAATTGAAGTTTACATTAAGAATGGAATTGCACATCTTTAATATCTGGAGTGAGGAGGGGGGTAGCAGTCGTGGATTGGTTAGCACTCAGTCCCGAGCTAGGTTAATTTAACACGTAGCAGGCTTTCGCGACCATTATTATTCATAATATAGGTTCTTGGGTCAGATCGCGTTATTTATAAATGTGTCGTAACCCTCCACCACCCGACACGGCCAATCAGTAAAAAATGTGTCACGTTTTTCAAAGGACAAAATAATTCACTTCTTTAGCCCACCGGTGTGTTGAAGAGAGAATCAACAGGATTTTTAAATTTGAGTAGTACGACGTTTCGCTGATAATTACAATCGAGTTAGGTTCCTGATTCCAAATAGTGACTTTAAATGGTATGCAGGAGGTCGTGGGTTCGATCTCGACTCGTGACGCCTGTATACTTGGAGTTTGTATATTCTCCCCATGGTCGCGTGGATTTTTCCCCACGTCCTCCACATTTAGAATCGACGTGCGTTTTAGAATATTTGGCTGCTATAAATCTCCACGTGATGATGTGCCCACTTCGTTGGGCTATCATTTGTGGCCAGGTCGTTTCTGAAAAAGAAGTACATAGTTTTAGTGGGTGGGCTTTACCTGTTAAGAAAAAAAATTGCTTGTTTGGGTGGACTTAGCCACAAATGAATGTGGTGTGTAGACATTTGAGCTGGGAGACAAATGCGTTTAGGCTTAGTTCTGACCGCCCCATCCACAGCACTTGTCCCAACCAGGGCCTTATTATCCAATAGACACGGTAGGTACCGTGCCTAAGGCCCACTCACTCACCCAACCACCCACTCACTCGCCCACCCACCCACCCACTCGCCCACCCACCCACTCGCCCACCCGCCCACTCGCCCACCCGCCCACTCGCCCACCCACTCGCCCACCCGCCCGCCCACTCGCCCACCCGCCCGCCCACTCACTCGCCCACCCGCCCGCCCACTCGCCCACTCGCCCACCCGCCCGCCCACTCGCCCACCCGCTCGCCCACTCACCCACTCGCCCACCTACCCAACCACTCGCCCACCCGCCCACTCGCCCACCCGCCCACTCGCCCACCCGCCCACTCGCCCACCCGCCCACTCGCCCACCTACCCAACCACTCACCCACCCGCCCACTCGCCCACCCACCCACTCGCCCACCCACCCACTCACTCGCTCACCCACCGGCTCACTCACTCACCCGCCCACCCACCCGCCCACTCACCCAGCCGCCCACCAACCAACCAACCCGCCCACCCACCCACTAACCCGCCCACCCACCCACTAACCCGCCCACCCACCTACTAACCTACCCACCTACTCACCCACCCACTCACTCACCGACCAGGGCTGTATTATCCAATAGGCCACAGTAGACATGGTATGCAGGAGGTCGTGGGTTCGATCTCGACTCGTGACGCCTGTATACTTGGAGTTTGTATATTCTCCTCATGGTCGCGTGGATTTTTCCCCACGTCCTCCACATTTAGAATCGACGTGCGTTTTAGAATATTTGGCTGCTATAAATCTCCACGTGATGATGTGCCCACTTCGTTGGGCTATCATTTGTGGCCAGGTCGTTTCTGAAAAAGAAGTGCATAGTTTTAGTGGGTGGGCTTTACCTGTTAAGAAAAAAAAATTGCTTGTTTGGGTGGACTTAGCCACAAATGAATGTGGTGTGTAGACATTTGAGCTGGGAGACAAATGCGTTTAGGCTTAGTTCTGACCGCCCCATCCACAGCACTTGTCCCAACCAGGGCCTTATTATCCAATAGGCACGGTAGGTACCGTGCCTAAGGCCCACTCACTCACCCAACCACTCACTCACTCGCCCACCCACCCACCCACTCGCCCACCCACCCACTCGCCCACCCGCCCACTCGCCCACCCGCCCACTCGCCCACCCACTCGCCCACCCGCCCGCCCACTCGCCCACCCGCCCGCCCACTCACTCGCCCACCCGCCCGCCCACTCGCCCACCCGCCCGCCCACTCGCCCGCCCACTCGCCCACCCGCTCGCCCACTCACCCACTCGCCCACTCACCCACTCGCCCACCTACCCAACCACTCGCCCACCCGCCCACTCGCCCACCCGCCCACTCGCCCACCCGCCCACTCGCCCACCCACCCACTCGCCCACCTACCCAACCACTCACCCACCCACCCACTCGCCCACCCACCCACTCACTCGCTCACCCACCGGCTCACTCACTCACCCGCCCACCCACCCGCCCACTCACCCAGCCGCCCACCAACCAACCAACCCGCCCACCCACCCACTAACCCGCCCACCCACCCACTAACCCGCCCACCCACCTACTAACCTACCCACCTACTCACCCACCCACTCACTCACCGACCAGGGCTGTATTATCCAATAGGCCACAGTAGACACTACCTAGGGCCTACGGAAACTGAATGTGACCATATTTGCTTTTTTGTTTGTATGATGAAAAAAATGCAACTAAGATATCTTTTTGAATAAATATATTTACATAGCAAGGATAAGCACAGTTGTCTATACAGAGAGGCAGTGAGTCCTGTCAATCGTTTTTTATTTCATAAGGTGAGAGAGAAATTAACACCTGAGATTAACTTTTAGAGATTTTTAGAATAAAAAAATTAGTAAATAAACATCTTTAAATTGTGTTTTTTTGCACAATCTCCTTCTCAATAGAGCGTAGCAGTGCAAGGCAAGACAAGGCGGCGTTGTTGTTCTACGGTTAATCGGATAAATGTTTTGTTATCAGCTTTAGGTAGCGGCAACATGGGGCAGCAGCAGCACCAAACTGCAGAGAGTTTTCACTACCGACCTACGAAACAGAAGTGCCTAGGGGTCTACAAGAGCCTTGCTACTACCGCCGCTGTCATTCGTTTGGTCGTGCGATAAAACGCAATTGAAAGATTCTAGATTTGAAGCTTTCGTGACTGCAAGGATTCATATTCTTAGGTTTTTTCGGTAAAGTCACGTAGGTAAAAAATGAAAATTAATAAAAGTAAAATAAAATAAAAAATCACGACGTTTCGGAGGCAACACAAGCTTCCGTCTTCAGGTGGAATCGTCACAGCACGATAGCTGTATCAAGTGAGAGAAATTTCATTTTCAGATAATCGTCACAGCACGATAGCTGTATCAAGTAAGAGAAATCCGTCACAGCACAATAGCTGTATCACTTGATACAGCTATTGTGCTGTGACGGTTCCACTTGATACAGCTATCGTGCTGTGACGATTATCTGAAAGAGAAATTTCTCTCACTTGATACAGCTATCGTGCTGTGACGATTATCTGAAAATGAAATTTCTCTCACTTGATACAGCTATCGTGCTGTGACGGTTCCACCTGAAGACGGAAGCTTGTGTTGCCTCCGAAACGTCGTGATTTTTATTTTATTTTACTTTTATTAATTTTAATTTTTTACCTACATGACTTTACCAAAAATACCTAAGAATAACAATTGAACGGTGTTTATTTGCAAATTTTCCAATGAAAAACATCTCGAAAGGTTAATCTCCAGTGTTAATTCCTCTCACCTTGTGAAAAACAAACGGTCGGCATGCCTCTGCCATCTCTGTAATAAACACCGTGCCTATCCTTGCTATAAGCATATATATTTATTCAAGAAGACATCTTCGTTACATTTCTTATCATACAAACAACAACAAAATCTGATCACATTTTTTTTTCCTGTAGGCCCTAGGCACAGTGCCCACTGTGGCCTCTTGGGTAATATATAAAAGGCAAAGTTGTGATTATGTTTGTCTGTTCAAAATGTTTGACGTACTTCCCGACATGCAACAAACTGGAAATTTGCCATGTGGGTACTTTCCAGACTGTACACCATGCAAAATTATAAATATACACTTTTTTTGGGGGGGGGGAGCTCAATAATGCATTGATTTTTTGCACAGCAAGTGGGCTGTGACATCAAATCTGTCATGTGACCCGCGCATGTTGAAGCGTAACGTAGTGTAGTGTAGCGGGTAGCGCGCCGCGCTACGAACCCGGCGACCCGAGTTCGATTCCCACTCACGGCCAACACCGGTGACGATTAATTTAACCGGTCCTGGGCCTCCCCTAGGTCGACTCGGCCTCAAACGAGTAACTGGTGTGGTGTGTGAACATCACCACTGGGGGGACAAAGGCGGCCGGGCGTGGTGCTGTCACCCACCGCCTCGTTGGATAATATGGCCCTGGTGGGTGGCTGGGTGGCTGGGTGGCTGGGTGGGTGGGTGAGTGGCTGGGTGGGTGGGTGAGTGGCTGGGTGAGTGGGTGAGTGGCTGGGTGGGTGAGTAAATGGGTGAGTGGCTGGGTGAGTGGGTGAGTGGCTGGGTGGGTGGGTGACTGGGTGGGTGGCTGGGCGAGTGGGTGGATGGGTGAGTGGCTGGGTGAGTGGCTGGGTGGCTGGGTGGGTGGCTGGGTGAGTGGGTGGGTGGGTGGCTGGGTGAGTGGGTGGCTGGGTGAGTGGGTGGCTGGGTGGGTGGCTGGGTGAGTGGCTGGGTGAGTGGGTGGGTGGGTGGGTGGCTGGGTGAGTGGGTGGCTGGGTGAGTGGGTGGCTGGGTGAGTGGGTGGCTGGGTGAGTGGGTGAGTGGGTGGCTGGGTGGGTGGCTGGGTGAGTTGCTGGGAGGGTGGCTGGGTGGCTGGGTGGGTGGGTGAGTGGCTGGGTGAGTGGCTGGGTGAGTGGCTGGGTGAGTGGCTGGGTGAGTGGCTGGGTGGGTGAGTGAGTGGGTGAGTGGCTGGGTGGGTGAGTAAATGGGTGAGTGGCTGGGTGGCTGGGTGGGTGGCTGGGTGAGTGGGTGGGTGGGTGGCTGGGTGGGTGGCTGGGTGGGTGGCTGGGTGAGTGGGTGGCTGGGTGGCTGGCTGGGTGGGTGGCTGGGTGGGTGGCTGGGTGAGTGGCTGGGTGAGTGGCTGGGTGGGTGGCTGGGTGGGTGGCTGGGTGGGTGGCTGGGTGAGTGGGTGGGTGAGTGGCTGGGTGAGTGGCTGAGTAGCTGGCTGGGTGAGTGAGTAGGCCCTTAGCACAGTACGTACTGTGGCCTATTTGATGACACGGCCCTGGGTACTGGTGATCCTGCAGCTGATGAAGCTGCACAAACATATACGTGCCGTCATTTCTGCACTATTCACAACCCAGTTATTTTGCTTCAAAACAAACCAAACGAGACATTCCGCTGCACTTTATCTTTTTTAAATCCTTTCTATTAAGTTCGCTTGCTTGCTTACGACCGTGCAAATCTTTTGGTCGTTTTTTAACCCACTTCCCGTGATCCAATCGAGCTGACATTTTCCACACAGGCTCGTTGGGCGTGACAATGTTCGTGAAAATGTTTTTCCAAAATTTTACACTTTTTAGGACAAAAATATATTTAATTACCAATTGCTTAATGGTGCAATGCAATCATCTGACCCATAGGTGGCAGCCATCTCAAGCCAGAGGACGAGAGGACTCTAGCCGCCACGCATATAAAGGATTTATAGTGAAAAACTTTGTTTTTACGGGTTATACTTTTTTACGATGCGGCTGCCTTGTTTGTGACGCGCGTGTTAGTAAAAGGCTCACAAACCTTTGATCAGATGTTCACACGATCATCTCAGAGGTGTATATGATGCAGCCACTCTCTGTTGATCCCGTCTTTTCCCAGTCACTCGGTGTTCCCGACCTTGACGAATCCCCACTCTCTTTGTAATCGTCAGCTTTTCTCATAATCCCCTACAACCTTACCACGTTGTCCCACCACCAGATCATCATAATTATCATTGCATATTCATCGCTTGCCTTCCACGCCCCGGACATCTCGAGAGAAGCTGGTGCTGGGTGCAACGGAACCATCGGCTGCGTCAGATTTGTACACGTAATTGGTAACAGCAGCATCATCGGAATAATTTTACCGGTAGGAACCCACTGCTTCCACCAGCCCACAGGGGATTATTGTGTCCGTCCGTCGTGCAGGGAGGGGCTGGGTGGGGAGGGAGGGGCTGGGTGGGGAGGGGAGGGTGGGTCTCACTGTCCAACGCACCCGCAGGCACCCGGTGCTGGCTGGGCATGGAGAAGCACGATGAAACGGACTCGATGGAATTCATCGACTGGGATCGGATGCCCGAGCGCGGCAACAATGGCGGCGACGGCGGCGGTGGTGGCGGCGGCGGTGGTGTGGACGAAGCGTTCTTCCGTTCGGTCGAGCAGACGCAGCTCAAGCTCATGGCCAGGTGAGAGAGTGTTGTGTGTGCGGCCTTCGTGCGCGCCTCCCAACCCCCGCCTCGATACCCCCACGATGGCCGTGGCTGCGTCGGCATTGCCACCAACGGCGACGTTGTCGGAAGCAGCGTCGGCAGCGTCGTTGTCAACACCGAAGCCGTGTGGCCTTCACAGACCGATGGGGCAAGTGCTGTTAGCGAGTAGCAGTGCCTGTGAAGCCCGGCACGGCACGCTAGGGGGTGGGTGGCCAGCACCACGCCCGGCCGCCTTTGTCTCCCGAGTGGTGGTGTTTACACACCGCACCAGGTACTTGTTTGAGGCTGAGTCGAACTCGGGGAGGCTCAAGACCGGTTCAGATAATCGTCACCGGTGTTGGCCGTGAGCGCGAATCGAACTCGGGTTGCCGGGTCCGTAGCGCAGCGCTCTGACCGCTACACCACCGCTCACCACCACCACCATCACTGTCACCACCGTCACCGCCACTGTCGCCACCACCACTGTCACCACCGTCACCACCACCACTGTCGCCACCACCACCACCACCGCTCGCCACCACCACTGTCACCGTCACCACCACCACTGTCACCGTAACCACTGCCACCACCACTGTCACCACCACCACCACCACTGTCACCACCACTGTCACCACCACCACCGCCACCACCACTGTCACCACCACCACTGTCACCACCACCACTGTCACCACCACCACTGTCACCACCACCACCACTGTCACCACCACCACTGTCACCACCACCACTGTCACCACTGTCACCACCACCACCACCGCTCACCTCTCCCCCATTCCCCTCCGCCACGCAGGTCTGGCCGCTTCTCCACCGAGCACTCGTCGCGCGCCGCCTTCTACCGCCACGCCCTGTCCTCGCTGCCGTGCCGACTCGTCACGCCGGACGCCTCCGTGTACCGCGACTCGGCTCCCCGCCTCTTCCGCCTCCTCCCCTCCTCCGGCTCCGCCGCCCCGGCGTCGCCGGGCTTTGCCGACGGCTGGGCCGCGCCGCGCTACTGCCTGACGGCGGCGGGCCAGCTGGCCGTGGCGAGGGTCCTGCGCGCCGTCGAACTGCACTTCCCGGACGTGACGTTCTGCCCGGCGCTGCCGGCTACCGTGGCGCTGCTGGCGCACTACTCGCGCTCCGAGGCCGAGCTGTTTGCCGGAGCCGCCAGGATCCTGGCGCACGGCGGAGGGGCGGCCGAAGAGGTGGGCGAGGTGGAGCTCCCGGGGCGGCGGCGGTGGTATGACGGGCGGTCGCTTGTGCCGCTGAGTGCCGCGAGTCCTGCGGCTTGTGCCGTTTGCATTTCGGCCGCTTGTGTTGTGGTTGTTGCAAACGTGATGCCTTACATCATCTGCACCTAGTTTACACAACAAAGGCTCATTCCTAACAGCGTGATTCAGCCGCACCGAACCTCACAAACATAATATTCAGGGCCTACCTTGGCTCCTCCCACCCTCAACCAGTATATATACAAATACGGGTTTCTTGGAATTTCTTTCACTTGATACAGCTATCGTGCTGTGACGGTTCCATCTGAAGATGGAAGCTTGTGTTGCCTCAGAAACGTCGTGATTTTTATTTTATTTTTATTTTACTTTTATTAATTAAAATTTTTTACCTACGTGACTTTACCGAAAAAACCTAAGAATATGAATCCTTGCAGTCACGAAAGCTTCAAATCTATAATTGTATAAAGGTGTCAGTTTTTGTACCAGTTGAAAGGGTAAAAACCTACTACTATATTTTTGCCACTGGTAAAGGAGATGTCTCATAGTGTAAATGCTTACCCTGAGCTCTCAATACTCTGATAGTGCGCTGTTTTTGAGTTGTACGCCTTTTGGTGTCATCTGGTGCAACACCAATGGAGACTAGGCTCTAAGAAAAGCTGTCTCGGGTGTGGACCAATCAACTTTAAGGACAGTGCATATCATTATCAGAGTTGTTTATTTTTGTTTGCATTTTGACTGCTTGTGTTGTGGTTATTGCAAACATGATCCCTTGTATAAAGGTTTCAGTTTTTGTACCAGTTGAAAGGGTAAAAACCTATTACTAAAACAAAAAACCTTGAAAAACTATTTCTATTTTTGCAGGTAAGGCCCTCTTTCAGAAGTGACCTGGCCACAAATGATAGCTCAACGACGGGGCTTAGCGTGTAGAAACCTGTACCAGCCAAATACTTTAAATGCATGTTACTAAATGTGGAGGGAAAAACCGGAGGACCCGGAGAAAAAATCCAGAGAGAGAGAGACACGCAAACTCCAAATATACAGCAGCAAGCATCGGGGTCGTGGTCGAGATCGTCCCCACGACCTCCTGTATACCAGGCGAGGTAGTCAACATCTCATAGCCACCGTGATGATGATGACAGAGACACGAAAACTCCAAATATGCAGCAGCAGGCGCCATCAGGGTTGGGATCTAACCCACGACCTCCTGCATACCAAGCGAGGTAGTTAACATCTCCTAGCCACCGTGATGATGATGAGAGAGAGACACACAAACTCCAAATATACAGGCATCGGGGTCGGGATCGAACCCACGACCTCCTGTATACCAGGAGAGGTAGTTAACATCTCCTAGCCACCGTGATGATGATGAGAGACAGACACGCAAACTCCAAATATACAGCAGCAGGCGTCGGGGTCGGGATCGAACCCACGACCTCCTGTACACCAGGCGAGGCAGTTAACATCTCGTTACCGTAGCGCCCTTTAAGAGTAGTTTAAATAGTTTACTGATTCTGCTACTGCTGCTGTTGCTGCTGCTGTTATAGAAGCAGGCGCCACGCCTCCATCTCCTGGACCAGACGTTCCTGGGCTTCGAGGCATCCTGCATGACCTTTGGCGACCTCGCTGCCAAGTACTGCCCCAGCGCCCACCGCATCATCGTCTCCCGTGAGCAGGACGTGCTGCAGGTGGGGACAGGCCCTCACCTCCGTCTGCTTTTGACGGACACCGTCTCGATTTAAAGCTTTCGTGACTGCAGGGATTCATCTTCTTGGTTCTTTCAGTAAAGTCACGTAGAAGGAAAATAATAAAACATAATAAAATAATTCTCACGACGTTTTGGCCACAACGCAAGCAGCCGTCCTCAGGTGAAGAACAGGTCTGTCGGAAAGACAGCGTCTGAATGACACACTCCAGGCTTGGCAGCGTATATTTAAGCTTGGGTTGGAGGGGGAAGAGCGCCTTGACAAAGGATTTAAATATACGCTGCCAAGCCTGGAGTGTGTCTTTCAGACGCTGTCTTTCTGGCAGCCCTGTTCTTCACTTGAGGACGGCTGCTTGCGTTGTGGCCGAAACGTCGTGAGAATTGTATTTTATTATGTTTTATTTGTATTATTTTCCTTCTACGTGACTTTACCGAAAGAACCAAGAAGATGTACACCGTCTCGTTCAGCAATTCATCTCGGTGTATCATACACGATGTGGTCTGTGCGTCGGTGTGTCTTTGTTACGCTGTATTTTTCTGTGTGTGTGTGTTGTGAGTAGGTGTATAGCAGCGTCTGCCTGTTCTGTGTGTGTGTGTGTGCTGTGAGTAGGTGTACAGCTTCTGCCTGTTCTGTGTGTGTGTGTGCTGTGAGTAGGTGTACAGCGTCTGCCTGTTCTGTGTGTGTGTGTGCTGTGAGTAGGTGTACAGCTTCTGCCTGTTCTGTGTGTGTGTGTGCTGTGAGTAGGTGTACAGCGTCTGCCTGTTCTGTGTGTGTGTGTGCTGTGAGTAGGTGTACAGCGTCTGCCTGTTCTGTGTGTGTGTGTTGTGAGTAGGTGTACAGCGTCTGCCTGTTCTGTGTGTGTGTGCTGTGAGTAGGCGTACAGCTTCTGCCTGTTCTGTGTGTGTGTGTGCTGTGAGTAGGTGTACAGCGTCTGCCTGTTCTGTGTGTGTGTGCGCTGTGAGTAGGTGTACAGCGTCTGCCTGTTCTGTGTGTGTGTGTGTTGTGAGTAGGTGTACAGCGTCTGCCTGTTCTGTGTGTGTGTGTGCGCTGTGAGTAGGTGTACAGCGTCTGCCTGTTGTGTGTGTGTGTGTTGTGAGTAGGTGTACAGCTTGTGCCTGTTCTGTGTGTGTGTGTGCTGTGAGTAGGTGTACAGCGTCTGCCTGTTCTGTGTGTGTGTGTGCTGTGAGTAGGTGTACAGCTTCTGCCTGTTCTGTGTGTGTGTGTGCTGTGAGTAGGTGTACAGCGTCTGCCTGTTCTGTGTGTGTGTGTGCTGTGATAGTGTACAGCGTCTGCCTGTTCTGTGTGTGTGTGCTGTGAGTAGGTGCACAGCGTCTGCCTGTTCTGTGTGTGCGCTGTGAGTAGGTGTACAGCGTCTGCCTGTTCTGTGTGTGTGTGCGCTGTAAGTAGGTGTACAGCGTCTGCCTGTTGTGTGTGTGTGTGTGTGTTGTGAGTAGGTGTACAGCGTCTGCCTGTTCTGTGTGTGTGTGTTGTGAGTAGGTCTACAGCGTCTGCCTGTTCTGTGTGTGTGTGGGTGTGTTGTGAGTAGGTGTACAGCTTCTGCCTGTTCTGTGTGTGTGTGTGTGCTGTGAGTAGGTGTACAGCTTCTGCCTGTTCTGTGTGTGTGTGTGTGTGTGCTGTGAGTAGGTGTACAGCTTCTGCCTGTTCTGTGTGTGTGTGTGCTGTGAGTAGGTGTACAGCGTCTGCCTGTTCTGTGTGTGTGTGCGCTGTGATAGTGTACAGCGTCTGCCTGTTCTGTGTGTGTGTGCTGTGAGTAGGTGCACAGCGTCTGCCTGTTCTGTGTGTGCGCTGTGAGTAGGTGTACAGCGTCTGCCTGTTCTGTGTGTGTGTGCGCTGTAAGTAGGTGTACAGCGTCTGCCTGTTGTGTGTGTGTGTTGTGAGTAGGTGTACAGCGTCTGCCTGTTCTGTGTGTGTGTGTTGTGAGTAGGTCTACAGCGTCTGCCTGTTCTGTGTGTGTGTGGGTGTGTTGTGAGTAGGTGTACAGCTTCTGCCTGTTCTGTGTGTGTGTGTTGTGAGTAGGTGTACAGCTTCTGCCTGTTCTGTGTGTGTTTGTGCTGTGAGTAGGTGTACAGCATCTGCCTGTTCTGTGTGTGTGTGTGTGCTGTGAGTAGGTGTACAGCGTCTGCCTGTTCTGTGTGTGTGTGTGTTGTGAGTAGGTGTACAGCGTCTGCCTGTTCTGTGTGTGTGTGTGCGCTGTGAGTAGGTGTACAGCGTCTGCCTGTTCTGTGTGTGTGTGCGCTGTGAGTAGGTGTACAGCGTCTGCCTGTTGTGTGTGTGTGTGTGCTGTGAGTAGGTGTACAGCGTCTGCCTGTTCTGTGTGTGTGTGTGTGCACTGTGAGTAGGTGTACAGCGTCTGCCTGTTGTGTGTGTGTGTGTGCTGTGAGTAGGTGTACAGCGTCTGCCTGTTGTGTGTGTGTGTGTGCTGTGAGGAGGTGTACAGCGTCTGCCTGTTGTGTGTGTGTGTGTGCTGTGAGTAGGTGTACAGCGTCTGCCTGTTGTGTGTGTGTGTGTGCGCTGTGAGTAGGTGTACAGCGTCTGCCTGTTCTGTATGTGCGCTGTGAGTAGGTGTACAGCGTCTGCCTGTTCTGTATGTGCGCTGTGAGTAGGTGTACAGCGTCTGCCTGTTCTGTGTGTGTGTGTGTTGTGAGTAGGTGTACAGCGTCTGCCTGTTCTGTGTGTGTGTGCTGTGTGTAGGTGTACAGCATCTGCCTGTTGTGTGTGTGTGTGTGTTGTGAGTAGGTGTATAGCATCTGCCTGTTGTGTGTGGGTGTGTGTTGTGAGTAGGTGGACAGCGTCTGCCTGTTCTGTGTGTGTGCGCGCTGTGAGTAGGTGTACAGCGTCTGCCTGTTGTGTGTGTGTGTGCGCTGTGAGTAGGTGTACAGTGGTTGGCTACGCTGGCTGTTTGAGGACCTGCCCTTTGAGTTTGCCGTGCGCGTGTTCGACTGCTTCCTGCTGGAGGGACACAAGGTGCTCTACCGCGCGGCGCTCGCCCTCCTCAAGCTGTTCAAAAGCAGCGTGAAGAAACGGGCGCTCACAAACAGCCCCGGCCCCACCAGCCAGGACGGTGTGGCCCGACTTTCGTTAACACCAAATCTCAACACCGATGATGATTCTCAACACCCACACTGAGTCTCAACATCCACTCTGAGTCTAAAGTCTAAACACCAACGCCGAGTCTAAACACAATTACAATATGATAATTGTTTTTTTACCATTCTATCTGGAAACAAAACTGACACCTTTTTTTTACAAGGAGTCATGTTTACATAGACCACAATACCTGCAGTCATAATGCAAACAAAAAACACAACTCTGATAATGTGTGCACTGTCCTTGAAGTTGATTGGTCCACACCCGAGACAGCTTTCCTTAGAGCCTAGTCTCACATGGTGTTGGACCAGATGACGCCAAAAGGCGCACAACTCAAAGACAATGCACCATCAGAGTATGAGAGCTCGGGGTAAGCATTTACACCATTGGAACACCTCCACCTCAAATCGTTGCACCTGATGAGTTAAATGATGACGTTACCCTGCTGCTGCTGCTGCTCTATGTAAGACCGGGAGCAAGAGCAGAGCCTCACCATTCTGGCGAATTGCCCGATGATGCTGGATGCAATTACCAGCGAAACGTCGTACGACTCAAAAATTGTAAATGTTGTGGTTTCACGCTTCAACACACCGGTGGGCTAAAGCAGTGAACTATTTTGTCTTTTGTCAACGTGACACTTTTTTTGCTGATTGGCCGTGTCGGGTGGTGGAGGGTTACGACACATTTGTAAATAACGCGATCTAAACCCAATCACGTTGATTGTGAATCGACACCCACGGCGAGTCTAAAGTCTTAACACCCACGCCGAGCCGTGCGCCGTGCTGGCCTTCATCGGTGCCGGATAACAGCACTTGTCCCTAAAGTCTGTGGAGGCTCTCTGGGGGATCTTTGTGTGTAGCTCTGTCAGTGTTGGTGTGCGGTGTTTTTTCCTGCAACATTTTGCTGTCTTTTCTTGGATTTTCTGTTTGCACTCAGTCCCATATTCACTTTAAGATGTTTTCTTGTTCATGTTTTAGTTTTTTGTTTGTTGCGGTTGCACCCGATTCAAGAGGCGAATGGCTCACAGGGCTATACCTAATAAATTTACTTGAACTTGTCTCTCTCTCTCTGCAATCTCTGTGTCTCTGTCTCTCTGTGTCTTTGTCCCTCTGTGTCTCTCTGTGTCTCTCTGTCTGTCTGTCCCTCTGCGTGCAGGAGTGTGCGGCGAGATCCGCTCGTTTGCCCGCTCGCTCTCTCTGCACGTGTCCCCCACGCGGCTGTTGGACCGCGGCTTCCGCGTGCGCCTGCTGTCGCGCCGGGAGATCTCCCTGCTGCGGCTCGCCAACGAGAGCGCCCTGCAGGCGGCAGGGATCTCGCGCGTGCAGCGCAGGTGCTCACGCACGCGCACACACGCATACACACGCATACACACATACACACGCACACATATACATACATACATACACGCACACACGCACACACACACACATACATACACGCACGCACACATACACACACACATACACACGCACGCACACATATACATACATACACGCACACACGCACATACACACACATACATACACGCACGCACACATACACGCACACACGCACATACACACGCATACACACACACATACACGCACACACACATACACGCACGCACACATACACACGCACGCACACATATACATACATACATACACGCACACACGCACATACACACACATACATACACGCACACACGCACACACGCACACACGCACATACACACGCATACACACACACATACACGCACACACACATACACGCACGCACACACGCATACACACGCATACACACGCACACACACACACATACACACGCATGCACACACATACATACATACATACACGCATACATACATACACGCACACACGCACATACATACACACACATACATACATACACGCACACACACATACACACGCATACACACGCATACACACACACATACATACACGCACACACACATACACACGCGCACGCACACGTACACACGCACACACAAACGCATACACACGCACGCATACACACGCACGCATACACACGCATACACGATCGCACGCACACACACACATACTCACACACACGCATACACACACACACACGCACACACGCACGCACGCATACACACACACGCATACACACACACACGCATACACACACATACACACGCACATACACGCACATACAACAACAACAATCGCCATTCGCCACTAAGTGGCGGTGACGTCACCACGACGCTTGTGCCAGGCCAAGTGCACCTTGAGGCCACGTGAAGTGTCGAAAGCCCGCTGGCAGGAGGTCACGGGGCAGACCCAGCAGGTGCCACAGGTCGACTGACCGAGATGACTGGCTGATGCACCACCTGTGCCCCCTACCGTGCCAACTTGCTGTGCTTTAGCCACCCGGCGCTCCGCTCGTTGTTGTGAGCGTCGCTCCTCCGCCCTCCGTTGTGTTTGAAGGGTGACTGCTCCAACTGCCCAGTAGCGTCCTTCACGAGCCTCCTCCACAGAGGCCGATCTTGACACCGCTGGTACCAGTCATCGGCAAGTCCACTCAGCTCCACGTCCTGTACCACATCACTCCATCTCTTCTCTAGCCCCCTCGATCCAGCCGAACAAAAGCTGTTTAGGCATGCGGTGGCTGGGCATGCGGGCTACATGACCCAGCCAACGCAGCCTTGCCTGCCGGAGGAGCTCACCGAAGGGACTTTGCCCAGATCTTTAAAGGATGTGTGAGCTCCTCACACAATCCAGCCTGGTTAAACCCAGGATGGATCGTAGGCAGGCCAGCCTAAATGTTGGAGGAAGATGACTAATGCACACACACACACACGCACGCAAATACACGCGCACACCCACGCGCATACACACACACACCCACGCGCACACGCACGCGCATACACACGCACACAAATACGCACGCACACAAATACGCACGCACGCACGCAACGGCAACAACAACCGCCACAACAACCGCCACCCGTCACTGAGTGGCGGTGACGTCACCACGGCGCTCGTGCCAGGCCAGGTGCACTCCGAGGCCGTCGCGTGAAGTGTCACAGGCTCGCTGGCAGGAGGTCACGGGACACACCCGGGTGCCGTGGGTTGACTGGCAGAGGCATCATCGCCTGTGCACCCTACTGTGCCAACACGCACTTGCACGTATACAGTGGTACCTCGGTATACGTCGATAATTCGTTCCAGGAGGGGTAGTAGGACTTATACCGAAAATGACGGACATCAAACGAATTTTTCCCATAAGAAATAAAGGGAAAGGAAATAATCCGTTCCAGAGTATAAGAAATTATATTTTATATGGCATATTATACATTAATGGGGTTGTATCAAATAAATTAGACGCTACTTATTGCTAAAATGCATACATAAATTATAACAAATGCATAAATAAATTAAAATAAACTTAAATAAAAGTAAAATTTAACGTCGCTTTACCTTGCTGAGAGGAGTTGATAGCCTACGAGGATGGTGGTGAGGAAGGGGAGGAGGAGGAGGAGGTATTTTTTGGAAGGAAAGTCCCCTTCCGTTAAAACTTCAGGAAGCTGAAATTCTGGGCTTTTTTCTCTTTTCTGTATTTTTATTCTTGACATGGACCTGGTTGAGGCTCATCATCATCATCATTCCTATTATACAAATTATAAATAATAATTTTACAACCTTTTGTCAGTCCATTGCTGGATGAGGATGCCTACACGCCCTATCAGTTATCGGGGTTGTTTGACCATACTTCACCATGCTGGTCAATGTTGTCTGGTGAAGGGGGGGGGGCATAGAGGCAAGGGAGTATAGCACAACAGTGGATCTTGTTGCATTGTACCGCTCGAAGCCAACGTTGCCTTACCGCTACCAACCTTGCGGCCCCGCAGCCTATAACGCCTGGTGAGCATGGTGGTCGCACATCCGAGCACCGCACAGGTTCATTCTCTGCTTAGCTTCCGAGGTCCGACGCAGTTGGACGCATTGACCTTTGAACTGGTCGTAGAGCCGTGTCCGTGTGTGTCGTCCACTCTGTACACTTTGTGTGCAGTCGTAGAGTCGTGTGTGTCGTGTGCTCTGTACACTTTGTGTGCAGTCGTAGAGTCGTGTGTGTCGTGTGCTCTGTACACTTTGTGTGCAGTCATAGAGTCGTGTGTGTCGTGTGCTCTGTACACTTTGTGTGCAGTCGTAGAGTCGTGTGTGTCGTGCGCTCTGTACACTTTGTGTGCAGTCGTAGAGTCGTGTGTGTCGTGTGCTCTGTACACTTTGTGTGCAGTCATAGAGTCGTGTGTGTCGTGTGCTCTGTACACTTTGTGTGCAGTCGTAGAGTCGTGTGTGTCGTGCGCTCTGTACACTTTGCGTGCAGTCGTAGAGTCGTGTGTGTCGTGTGCTCTGTACACTTTGCGTGCAGTCGTAGAGTCGTGTGCGTCGTGTGCTCTGTACACTTTGTGTGCAGTCGTAGAGTCGTGTGCGTCGTGTGCTCTGTACACTTTGTGTGCAGTCGTAGAGTCGTGTGTGTCGTGTGCTCTGTACACTTTGCGTGCAGTCGTAGAGTTGTGTGTGTCGTGTGCTCTGTACACTTTGTGTGCAGTCGTAGAGTCGTGTGTGTCGTGTGCTCTGTACACTTTGTGTGCAGTCGTAGAGTCGTGTGTGTCGTGTGCTCTGTACACTTTGTGTGCAGTCGTAGAGTTGTGTGTGTCGTGCGCTCTGTACACTTTGTGTGCAGTCGTAGAGTTGTGTGTGTCGTGCGCTCTGTACACTTTGTGTGCAGTCGTAGAGTCGTGTGTGTCGTGCGCTCTGTACACTTTGGGTGCAGTCGTAGAGTCGTGTGTGTCATGTGCTCTGTACACTTTGTGTGCAGTCGTAGAGTCATGTGCGTCGTGTGCTCTGTACACTTTGTGTGCAGTCGTAGAGTCGTGTGCGTCGTGTGCTCTGTACGCTTTGTGTGCAGTCGTAGAGTTGTGTGTGTCGTGTGCTCTGTACACTTTGTGTGCAGTCGTAGAGTCGTGTGCGTCGTGCGCTCTGTACACTTTGTGTGCAGTCGTAGAGTCGTGTGCGTCGTGTGCTCTGTACGCTTTGTGTGCAGTCGTAGAGTTGTGTGTGTCGTGTGCTCTGTACGCTTTGTGTGCAGTCGTAGAGTCGTGTGTGTCGTGCGCTCTGTACACTTTGTGTGCAGTCGTAGAGTCGTGTGCGTCGTGTGCACTGTACACTTTGTGTGCAGTCGTAGAGTCGTGTGCGTCGTGTGCTCTGTACGCTTTGTGTGCAGTCGTAGAGTCGTGTGTGTCGTGCGCTCTGTACACTTTGTGTGCAGTCGTAGAGTCGTGTGTGTCGTGCGCTCTGTACACTTTGTGTGCAGTCGTAGAGTCGTGTGCGTCGTGTGCTCTGTACGCTTTGTGTGCAGTCGTAGAGTCGTGTGTGTCGTGCGCTCTGTACACTTTGTGTGCAGTCGTAGAGTCGTGTGCGTCGTGCGCTCTGTACACTTTGAGTGCAGTCGTAGAGTTGTGTGTGTCGTGTGCTCTGTACACTTTGAGTGCAGTCGTAGGGCCGTGTCCGTGTGCGTCGTGCACTCTACACTTTGCGTGCAGTTTGGCTTCGACGAATGAATCTCTTGTCTTCTCGACTGTTGTCTTTCCCTCTGCGCAACCGACTGCTTTTCTCCCGATCTTTACAAGCCCTCACAAGCAAAAGTAAGATTTCTGTTCGTTCAAAGTTTTCCGATGATTTGCAATCCTGCGGTGGACGCCTGTGATCACGTTGTTGGTACTGCCGCTACTAAGTTTGAGAGTCGGACTGCCACCACTGCTGCTGTTACACTGGTCAACACACTTTTTCTGGCATAAGGTATTCCAACAGTTTTAAGGTAATTTTGGGGTGCTGATTCCAAATCTGGCATCAGTTTTTGTCTATCACATCAGGTTTTTGAGATATCAAATATTGCATTTTCAATAAAAACTGCAGAAGAAAAATATTAAATAAATGTGGATATCTACATAAAATGATAATATAAACACACTATCCTAAAAATACAGCTCCATATTTTAACACTAAAGCAGTCACTGACTCGCAACAACTTGCAATCATAAGTGACAGTTAATTTCGGGTAAAATCAATGAAAATGGGGTATGCCGATAGCATTAAAAATTAACCCGTAAAAACAAAGTTTTTCACTATAAATCCTTTATATGCGTGGCGGCTAGAGTCCTCTCGTCCTCTGGCTTGAGATGGCTGCCACCTATGGGTCAGATGAATGGTTGGCACCATTAAGCAATTGGTAATTAAATATAATTTATTTTTTCACGAAAATAAATTGTCACGCACAACGAGTCTGTGTGCAAAATGTCAGCTCGGTTGGATCACGAGAAGTGGGTTAAAAAACGACCGAAAGATTTGCACAGTCGTAAGCAAGCAAGCAAGCCAACTTAATATAAAAGATTTAAAAATGAGATGTGATAGAGCAAATCTGAGATCAGATTTGGAATCGGCACCCTGAAATTAGTCTAAAACAGCTGCAAAAGTCCAGGCCAGAAAAAAATGTTTTTTGTTTGTTGACCAGTGTAATCGCTGAAACAGCTGCTGCTGCTGCTGACTTTCCTATTGAAACTACGGCCGCTGACACTGATGTTACGCCTGCTACAATTCCTCTCTGCTACTGTTCCTGACTCGTTGTGGCTGGAACTGACGTCGCTATGACTCCTGCTGCTCTTGGTACTGAAGCTCCCACTAACATTGCTACGTACGGCGACTGTTACTTCCGCTACCGACACTGCCACTACTTTATTATCACTGCTAGTAATGAAAAATACCTTAATAGCAAGAAAACATCTAAAAACAGGCGAGTTTAACACGTTGGCTTTCGCGACCAATACCATCCATAATATCTAAGTGTGTCGTTAAACCCGTCACCACTCCACACGGCCAATTCGTGAGGTTTGTCACGTGAACAGAACGTGCCAATTCGTTACGAGTACAGCACTAGTGTATAGTGTGGTGTATAGTGTAGTGTATAGTGTAGTGTATAGTGTAGTGTACTAGTACAGCACTAGTGTATAGTGTATAGTGTAGTGTACTAGTACAGCACTAGTGTGTAGTGTAGTATATAGTGTAGTGTATAGTGTAGTGTATAGTATTATAGTGTAGTGAATAGTGTAGTGTATAGTGCAGTGTATAGCTGTATAGTGTAGTGTATAGTGCAGTGTATAGCTGTATAGTGTAGTGTATAGTGCAGTGTATAGTGTGTATAGTGTAGTGTATAGTATAGTGTAGTATACTAGTACAGCACACCGGTGTGTTGGAAAGCAAATCCACAACGTTTACGATCTGAGTATCGTGACGTTTCGCTGGCGATTACGCAAGCCTACCACGTGTTAAACCGACTGCCGATGCCGCCGCCTGCTGCTGATGCACCATCGCTTGTGTTGCTGTGACGTTCCAACCCCGTGGCTCCCCCATTTACTGCACATCTGTGCGTGTAACAAAAGTGCTTCGTAGCTCTTCTGATTCCAACGATTCTGATCGATTTGCGATGCCGCCTGCAGGCGGAGCGTGCAGCTCTCCGTGGACCTGAGTGCGGTGCACTCGGACGTGGTGTCCGCCCAGCAGATGCACGCCGTGTGGTCGTGGATCCCCGAGAGGTTCACGCTGACGCGCCCGCTGCTGCTGTTCACCACGGCGGAGCACGGGTACAGCCTCAGCAGGTCGGTGGGGCCAGGACGCTTCTGAAAGTGAATCGCTCTGCTGGGCTTTACCCGAGGAGATGTAAAACAAAAAGTTGATTTGCGTTCAGCGATTTGTTTATCTTTGTGAAACTTTGCGCGCGCACCCGTCGCGTTTCTTGTATTGGTTGTTGTTGTTGTTGTTACATGCTCACGCCGTGCCCCGACTAGACATCCGGGACAAAGAGCTTTATCGCTCATAGGATTCCTCCTGCAGTATGAGATAGGCATTCTGGTTCTGTCCATCGCGTCGGTATAAATGTGTCGTAACCCTCCACCACCCGACTCATGATGCTGGATGTATTTACCAGAGAAATGCCGTACTCCTCAAAGATTGTTGTGGATTTATTCTCCAACGCACCGGTGGGCTGAAGTGGTAACTAATAGGCCGTGTCGGGTGGTGGAGGGGTTACGACACATTTATACCGATGCGATCTCACCCACAAACCTTTATCATGAATATAATTGGTCGCGAAAGCCTGCTGCTACGTGTCAAGCTGATTCTGATTCTGTGGTCACGTGAACGTCGACATACGGCAATATTATACTGGTAGGAACCTCCTGGTTACACCAGCCCACAGGGGATTATTGTGTCCGTCCGTCCATTGTGCAGATCGGGGCTGGGTGGGGAGGGAGGGTCTGGGTGGGGCGGGGAAGGAGGGGAGGGGCTGGGTGGGGAGGGAGGGAGGGTCTGGGTGGGGCGGGGAAGGAGGGGAGGGGCTGGGTGGGGAGGGTGGGGCTGGGTGTGGAGGGGAGGGTGGCGAGGGGCTGTGTGGGGAGGGTGGGGAAGGGCTGGGTGGGGAGGGGCTGGGTGGGGAGGGTGGGGAGGGGCTGGGTGGAGAGGGTGGGGAGGGGCTGGGTGGGGAGGGTGGGGAGGGGCTGGGTGGAGAGGGTGGGGAGGGGCTGGGTGGAGAGGGTGGGGAGGGGCTGGGTGGAGAGGGTGGGGAGGGGCTGGGTGGGGAGGGTGGGGAGGGGCTGGGTGGGGAGGGTGGGGCTGGGTGGGGGGTGGGAGGGAGGGGTGGGGCTGGGTGGGGAGGGGCTGGTCACCCCGTGGTGCCCTTATAAAACTCAACGTTTAACCTACTCACGCCGGCTTGTGCCGCCCTCACAGTCGGGCATATTTGCGGAATACACCACGCCGCCGTTGACCCTGGCCATTGACCGAGCAACCCAACGTTCCTACCAGCTCCCTCCGCAGGACAATGTGTTCCCTATCCCCGCACCCCCAATCCTCTATAGACTTTGACCGTCACGGCAACTCTGGTCATCGTCGCAGCAGCAGCATCAGTTTTTGGCTTTGCCATCGAACAAAGACACCGGTCACCGCATCCCGCGGCGCTTGCGGATGCGCTTCTGCAACCGTCTGGAACGTTCTTCCCTTCCGATATTGCGAAGCCATTGGAGCCGTGCGCTTTAAAATCATCATCCAGATTGACAAACTCATCTCTTGTGTTTAGCTTGTTGTCCTTCCCCCGCGCCTCCGATTAGCACGGTTGGCTACGTGCGGTGCGAAAGACGTTCTACAGACAGACATTAAGAGGCTGTTGGGGCAAGTGTCGTTAGCGAGCATCTAATGAAGCCAGCACCACGCCCAGCCGCATTTGTCTCCCAGGTGGTGGTGGTGGAGGCGGGGAGGGTAATTGTATTCATGCTCTTCTTGGTTCTTTCGGCCACAACGCAAGCAGCCGGCTTGCGTTGTGGCCGAAACGTCGTGAGAATTATTTTATAATGTTTTATTTTTATTATTTTATTACTTCCCTTCTACGTGACTTTACCGAAAGAACCAAGAAGATGAATCCCTGCAGTCACGAAAGCTTTAAATCGAAATGTATTCGTACTCTTTGGTTCTTTTGGTAAAGTCACGTAGGTAAAAAATAAAATAAAATAATTAAAAAATGAAAACAACTCAATTAAATCAAATTACGACGTTTTGGAAGCAACACAAGCATCCGTGATCAGGTGTTGACTGCTCCAGAAAAATTACTGTTGCTTCCGAAACGTCGTGATTTGATTTAATTGAGTTGTTTTTATTTTTAATTTCTTTTATTTTTTTGACCTACGTGACTTTACTGAAAATAAACCAAAGAGTATGGATCCTTGCAGTCACGAAAACTTCAAATCTCGAATACATTTATTCATATAAATATCAATAGATATCCATTTACCGGTTGGGTTAATCATGGGGTAATCAACACGCACGCACACAATGTGTCTTTGCTGTGCGCAGGTTCTACACGCACTGCGATGGACACGAGCCGACCGTTCTACTCATCAAGACGACGGACGGCGAGGTCTGTGTTTGATCCGTGGTGCTCGCCGCCACCACAAAGTGTTGTCTCGAGCAATAACACCGCACTAACGCCGGGGGGGTGGGGGGGCGGTGAAGGGGCGCGGGGTTGGAGCCCTGCGTTCCGGCTAGCCGGGACGTCTGCCTAGCCAGCGGTGTTTGGCTGGCCTTCGAACAAAGGCGGCGGTCGCTTTCAGGTGCGCTGCCGCGGCCGTCTGGAACGCACCAGGAGCCGTGAGCACCTTTGAATCGCGACTGAAAACTCGTTGCTCCTAGAACCGCCGCCTTTTGCGTTCGGCCGTCCTACGTACGGTGCGAAAGAAGTTCAACATTCGTACACGATCGACGTGAAATGCAGCAACCCTGTGTTTTAGCGCGTGCAGCTCATTTGCGTGGCGGTTAGCGCTACGCTGCGCCACGAACCCGGGCGACCCGAGTTCGGTTCCCGCTTGCGGGCAACGTCGGTGACGAATATCTGAACCGGTCCTGGGTCTTGCCTAGGTCAACTCAGCCTTAAACATCAGCACTGGGGGGACAAAGGCGGTCGGGTTTGAGGTGTTGGCCACCCACCCCCTCGTGCGCGCCTGCTGCCCTTCATCGGTGCTTGCGGACAGCACTTGCCCCAACAGTCTGTTAGAGGCCATACTGCACCTGAATGAGTTCAATGACGACGTCACCCCGCTGCTGCTGCTGCTTCTCTATTTAAGACCAGGAGCAAGTGGAGGGCCTCGCCATTATGGTGAATCCCCCGATGATGCTGGATGTAATTACCAGCGAAACGTCGTACTCAACAATTGTAAATGATGTTGATTCACTCTCCGACGCACCGGTGGGGTAAAGAAGTGAATTATTTCGTCCTTTGTAAACGTGACACGTTTTTTTTACTGTTTGGCCGTGTCGGGTGGTGGAGGATTATACGACACATTTATAAATAATCTAACCCAAAAACCATTATTATGATTAATATTGGTCGCGAAAGCCTACTACGTGTTAAACAGAGGGGATCTTTGTCTTCGTTATTGTACAGACCAACGTAACAAGTAGCTGCAATATGCCGTGTACTGTAGAGGGTTTCCCTCGCTCTCTGCGGTCGTAGTGGTCGCAGTATTCGTAGTCGTCGTAGGAGATTAGCGCCAGAAAAACAAAAAAGGGTGAAGGAGACCGCTTTCCTGCCAAGTAATTGGGTATCACGGTGGCTAGGAGATGTTAACTCCCTCGCCTGGTCTACAGGAGGTCGTGGGTTCAATCCCGACCCTGACGTCTGCTGCTGTATATTTGGAGTTTTCGTGTCTCTCATCATCATCACAGTAGCTATGAGATATTAACTACCTAGATTTGAAGCTTTCGTGACTGCAAGGAATCATATTCTTAGGTTTTTTCGGTAAAGTCACGTAGGTAAAACATCAAAATTAATGAATTGTTTTTATTTTATTTTATTTTCATTAATTTTGATGTTTTACCTACGTGACTTTACCGAAAAAACCTAAGAATATGTTAACTACCTCGCCTGGTATGCAGGAGGTCGTGGTTTCGATCTCGACCCTTACGCCTGCTGCTGTTTATTTGGAGTTTGCGTGTCTCTCTCTCCGTGGTCGTGTGGATTTTTCCCCGGGTCCTCCGGTTTTCACCTCCACATTTAGTATCAACGTCACGCGTTCAGAGTCTTGGCTGCCGTGAACTTCCACGCGATAAGCCACTTTGAGCTCTCATTTGAGGCCAGGTCGCTTCTGTACAAGAGCTACATAGCTCATCTGGTAACATAAAAATAGTTTTTTAATAGTTCATAGTACACACAGTACACAGTGTTGTATCTCTGTATGTATCTTTGTGTATGTATATATATGTGTATCTCTGTGTTTGTAGCTATTTATCTCTGTGTTTGTATCTGAAAACATCTCTTATATTTATCTCTTGTGTATGCATCTCTGTGTACGTGTCTGTGTGTGCGCGTCTGTGTGTACGTGTCTCTGTGTGTGCGCGTCTGTGTACGTGTCTGTGTGTGCGCGTCTGTGTACGTGTCTGTGTGTGCGTGTCTGTGTGTACGTGTCTCTGTGTGTGTACGTGTCTCTGTGTGTGTACGTGTCTCTGTGTGCGTGCGTGTCTCTGTGCGTGCGTGTCTCTGTGTGTGTGTACGTGTCTCTTTGTGTGTGTGCGTGTCTCTGTGTGCGTGCGTGTCTCTGTGTGTACGTGTTTCTGTGTGTGTGTACGTGTCTCTGTGTGTGTGCGTGCGTGTCTCTGTGTGTGTGCGTGCGTGTCTCTGTGTGTGTGCGTGCGTGTCTCTGTGTGTGTGCGTACGTGTGTCTGTGTGTACGTGTCTCTGTGTGTGTGCGTGTCTCTGTGTGTGTGCGTGTCTCTGTGTGTGTGCGTGTCTCTGTGTGTGTGCGTGTCTCTGTGTGTGTGCGTGTCTCTGTGTGTGTGCGTGTCTCTGTGTGTGTGCGTGTCTCTGTGTGTGTGCGTGTCTTTGTGTGTGCGCGTGTCTGTGTGTGTGCGTGTGTCTGTGTGTGTGCGTGTCTCTGTGTGTGCGCGCGTCTGTGTATACGTAGCATCACGGACCACCCACACAGTCGCCCAACCCCCTATGCACGGCACGGCAGTGCCGGATGAAGTTGGTGCGGGGCCTATAGCATATGTTTATAAAGGGGCAATAAATAAACCACATAAATATTAAAACACTAAAGTTTAACTTGCATAGTAAAGAAATTGTATCTTTTTAATTTGCTATACAGCCGGATAATACGACAAATTGCGAACCTTAAGCACCCAGTCGTTCGTAAAAGTTGAAGGGCGTTATAGTACTATAGTAATAGAAGCAAGTGCAGAACCACTGAACCGGAATTGATCGCTTGAAAGCGTTTAGCGCGGGGCCCTTGAAAGTGCGGGGCCCGTAGCATTTGTAGCTACTTTTGCTACTTGGATAATCCGTCACTGACGCACGGGAGAGCTGCCTGTCGAACAGCGCTTTAAGTACACACATCTTATACAAGGTTGTCCCGCGTCCGGCCGCATCGGAGTGAATTAAAGCCGCGTGGCACGAGCAAAATTTGGGCAGAAATAGCCGAGCCGCATACACGGCGAGAAATCGCACAAACCGTAGCCGCACGTAGGGTGGGAAGAAGCTTTAATTATAATGTACGTCGGTTCAACCCATCCACCTCCCACCACCCATCCCCCATACTCCTCACACCCCCCCCACCCTGTATGTATGCGTGTTGAACTTCTTTCGCTCCGTACGTAGCCAACCGCGCTAATCGGAGGTGCGGGGGAAGGACAACAAACTAAACACGACAGCAACAACAAGCAGTTCTAAATAAATGAGTTCTCAATGTAGTATAGTAGTATAATGTAATATAGAAGATAGTATAGTGGTGTCGTGTATAGTGTACTGTGTAGTGTGTGTAGTGTATAGTATCGTAGTGTGTTGTGTATAGTGTACTGTGTAGTGTGTGTAGTGTATAGTATAGTAGTGTGTTGTGTATAGTGTACTGTGTAGTGTGTGGTGTATAGTATAGTAGTGTGTTGTGTATAGTGTAGTGTGTGTAGTGTATAGTATAGTAGTGTGTTGTGTATAGTGTACTGTGTAGTGCTGTGTAGTGTATAGTATAGTAGTGTGTTGTGTATAGTGTACTGTGTAGTGCTGTGTAGTGTATAGTATAGTAGTGTGTTGTGTATAGTGTACTGTGTAGTGCTGTGTAGTGTATAGTATAGTAGTGTGTTGTGTATAGTGTACTGTGTAGTGTGCTGTGTAGTGTATAGTATCGTAGTGTGTTGTGTATAGTCATTTATACGTATGTATGTTGAACCTCCTTCGCACCGAATGTAGCCAATCGTGCTGATCGGTGGATGGCGAGAGGTGGTGGCGTGCGGGAAGCCTTCATCCAGCAGTGGGTTGACCGTGGGGGACGATGCGATGTGTGCTTGTGTGTAGGTGTGTGGGGCGTTTCTCTCGTCGGACTGGGCTGAGAGGAGGAAGAGCAAAGGAACGATGAGTTTCTTCGGTACCGGGGAGTGTTTCGTGTTCAGAGTGAGTTCTGCTCTCACTCACCCACTCACTCACTCACTCACGAACCCGCTCACTCACCCACTCACCCAATCTCCCACACTCTCACTCACTCACCCACCCACCCGCTCACACACTCACCCACCCGCTCACCCACCCACCCACTCTCTCACCCACTCACTCTCTCACCCACTCACTCTCTCACCCACTCACTCACTCTTTCACCCACTCACTCACCTGCTCACTCACCCCCCCACCCACTTACTCATCCCCTCACCCACTCACTCACCCACCCACCCACTCACTCACCCACTCACTCACCCACTCACTCACCCCCCCCACCCACTCACTCACCTCCCCCCACCCACTCACTCACCCCCTCACCCACCCACTCGCCAAATCTCCCACACTCTCGCCCACTCACTCGCCCACGAACTTAGAAGCTCGCTCAATAAATCTTACGCGCACTCTCTCTCGATCACTCAATTATTCGCTCTCATTCATTGTCGGACTCCCCTTTTCTCATTCATCCACTCTGCCACTCATTCCTTCAGCTCAGCCCATTGTTGCGAGTGTCGCTCCTCCACCCTCCATTGTCGCCTGGAGGACGGCTGCCTCCACCAGCCCCACAGCATCCTTCACGAGCTGCATTGTACACACACATTTGTATACACACACACACTCGGATAAAGATCCTGCCCTTTAGCCTTCACAGACTGTAGGGGCAAGTGCTGTTAGCAAGCGCCTATGAAGGCCGGCACGGCACACGAGGGGATGCTTGGCCATCACCACGCCCGGCCGCCTTGTCTCCCCAGTGGCGATGTTTACGACGCAATGCACTAGGTACTCATTTGAGGCCGAGTCAACCTAGGGGAGGTCCATGACCAGTTCGTACTACTATACACTACACTACTATACACTACACCACTATACACTACACCACTATACACTACACTACTATACACTACACTATACACTACTATACACTACACTATACGCTACACTATACGCTACACTACTATACACTACACTATACACTACACTATTATACACTACACTACTATACACTACACTATACACTACACTATACACTACACTACTATACACTATACTACTATACACTACACTATACACTACACTAGACACTACACCACTATACACTACACTACTATACACTACACTATACACTACTATACGCTACACTATACGCTACACTACTATACACTACACTATACACTACACTACTATACACTACACTACTATACACTACACTATACACTACACTATTATACACTACACTACTATACACTACACTATACACTACACTATACACTACACTACTATACACTATACTACTATACACTAAACTATACGCTACACTACACTACTATACACTACACTATACACTACACTACTATACACTACACCACTATACACTACACTACTATACACTAAACTATACGCTACACTACACTACTATACACTACACTATACACTACACTACTATACACTACACCACTATACACTACACTACTATACACTAAACTATACGCTACACTACACTACTATACACTACACTATACACTACACTACTATACACTACACCACTATACACTACTATACACTACACTATACACTACACTACTATACACTACACTATACACTACACTACTATACACTACACCACTATACACTACTATACACTATACACCACACTATACACTACATTACTATACACTACACCACTATACACTACACTACTATACACTACACCACTATACACTATACACTACACTATACACTACACCACTATACACTACTCTACTATACACTACACCACTATACACTATACTACTATACACTACACTATACACTACACTACTATACACTACACCACTATACACTATACACTACACTATACACTACTACACAACATTGAGAACTCATTTATCTAGAACTGCTTGTTGTTGTTTAGTTTCTTGTCCTTCCCCCGCACCTCCGATCAGCGCGTTAGCTACGTACGGGGCGCGTAAGGCGTTCACACGTAAATACATCCGCATGCACTTGCACACACACACACAACTTCTTGGTTTTTTCGGTAAAGTCACGTAGAAGACGGCTGCTTGCGTTGTAGCCGAAACGTCGTGAGAATTATTTTAGTATGTTTTATTTTTATTATTTTATTACTTCCCTTCTACGTGACTTCACCGAAAAAACCAAGAAGATGAATCCCTGCAGTCACGAAAGCTTTCAATCGAAACACACACACAAGTCGGAGGGTAAATTCCACCTTCCCCACGCGGCAGCTGCACCCGGAGGTGGAACGCTACGAGTGGGTGGTGATCAGACACCCGGAGCTGGCACAGGCGGAGGGAGCGAGCGACACGGGCGACGCTGTCGCCCCCTTGCCCCCCGCTGGGGTTGAAGAGCCGCGCTCGGATCGCCTGTCGCCCTTCCTCGCCACCAAACACTTCGGGCTGCCCAGCAAAACCGCGTCCATGTTTATGGCCGGGAATGCGGAGAGCATCATTATAGGTGAGTGTGTGGCGGGTGTGTGGGGTGTTTGTGTGTGTGGTGTGTGTGTGTGTTTGTGGTGTGTGTGGGTGTGTGTGGTGTGTGTGGGGTGTGTGTGGGGTGTGTGTGGGGTGTGTGGGGTGTGTGTGGTGTGTGTGTGGGGTGTGTGTGGGGTGTGTGGTGTGTGTGTGGGGTGTGTGTGTGGTGTGTGTGTCGGTGTGGTGTGTGGTGTGTGTGTGGTGTGTGTGGTGTGGGGTGTGTGTGGTGTGGTGTGTGTGGTGTGGTGTGTGTGGCGTGTGTGTGGCGTGTGTGTCGGTGTGGTGTGTGGTGTGTGTGTGGTGTGTGTGTGTGTGTTTGTGGTGTGTGTGGTGTGGGGTGTGTGTGGTGTGGTGTGTGTGGTGTGTGGCGTGTGTGGAGTGTGTGTGTAGTGTGTGTGGTGTGTGTGTGGGGTGTGTGTGGTGTGTGGTGTGTGTGTGGTGTGTGTGGTGTGGGGTGTGTGTGGTGTGGTGTGTGTGGTGTGGTGTGTGTGGTGTGGTGTGTGTGGCGTGTGTGTGGCGTGTGTGTCGGTGTGGTGTGTGGTGTGTGTGTGGTGTGTGTGTGTGTGTTTGTGGTGTGTGTGGTGTGGGGTGTGTGTGGTGTGGTGTGTGTGGTGTGTGGCGTGTGTGGAGTGTGTGTGTAGTGTGTGTGGTGTGTGTGTGGCGTGTGTGGGGTGTGTGTGGTGTGGGTGTGTAGTGTGTGTGGGGTGTGTGTGGTGTGTTTGTGGTGTGTGGGGTGTGTGTGTGTGGTGTGTGTGTTTGTGGTGTGTGGTGTGGTGTGTGTGGGGTGTGTGTGGTGTGTGGCGTGTGGCGTGTGTGGTGTGTTTCAGTTTCAGTTTAATTTATTAGGATTTACCCTGCGAGCCATTCGGCTCTTGATTTGGGTTCAACCGCAACAAACAATAAAATTACAAGATCCACCTACAATTCATTGTACACAAATCTGAACATCTCGTAAGTAAACAATAAAATCCTGCTGCGTACAGAAAGTGCAAAAAATTCCATTTCGATGTTTGATCCCAATAACAATCATAATACAATACAGATAAAAAATACAAGTATAAATCTTTGCTAAATAAAAAAAATCGGGCCAAACCAAGCTCCTCTAAAACTTACTCGGTGGTGTAGTAGCGGTTAGCGCTGTGCTGCGCTACGAACCCGGTGACCCGAGTTCGATTCCCGCTCACGGCGATTGCCAGTGACAATTATCTGAGCCGGTCCTGGGTCTCTCTTAGGTCGACTAGGCCTCAAATGAGTACCTGGTGCGATGTGTAAACATCGCCACGAGGTGGCAGGGTGTGGTGCCGGCCACCCACCCCACCTCGTGCGCCGTGCCGTCCTTCATAGGTGCTGCTACTCGCTAACAGCACTTGCCCCAACAGTCTGTTAAAGTATATATATATATATCTACTCTTGGTTCTTTCGGTAAAGTCACGTAGGTAAAAAATGAAATTAAAATTAATAAAAATAATATCACGACGTTTCGGAGGCAACACAAGTCTCCGTCATCAGGTGGGACCGTCACAGCCAGATTTGCTGCATCAAGTGATGCAAGGATTCAAGATGCAAGCCCTTGCATCTTCGTCAGTCTGTTAAAGGCTATACGGGGGGGGGTGAATATTTGTCTTGTGTCGTCTTGTGCGTGTGCAGGTGGCGGTGGTGGTCAGGCCCTCTACCTCGACTCCGAGCTGAACCACGGGCGCACGGCACCCTGCGACACTTTCGCCAACCCGCCGCTGTGCACGGAGACCTTTCAGGTGCAGATCCTGGAGGTCTGGGGCTTTGCCGAGAGTGGCCAATGACCTCCTCCCGCGAAAGCCTTGAACCACATCGCACACCCACTTTTTTTCCTCCACTAGCACACACCGAAGCCGGGCCCCCAACCCCCTCCCCCCGGGGGGGTACATCACCTTCCCGTTTGTCGAGCCGAGCTCGTGAGTGACAGCCGGCTTCGCTGGATAATCCGAATCTGGCTTTGGGGCCAAGCAGGGCCAGGCGGCCGGGCTAATGGTGGATAGAGTTTGAGCTGCGACGTCGGCGACACGACTTCGGCTCTTGCGGTCGGAAAAAAGTATCCTGGCGCCTTCATCAATCGATCAATCGATCATTCGATCATTCAATCAATCGATCAATCGATCAATCGTGGCGTAGCCTGAGCACTCTTCTGTCGCTGCTGCCACGGTTACCGCTCCCGGGAAGTTGGCTCATTGCTTTCTCTGCCCACGTTAAAGACTCGGTCTTCCAGACTGACTTTTGTCTCATCCACACTGTTCAACCACCACACTGCAGGTGACAACAACAACACACTCACCCACCCACTCGCCACACTGCAGGTCACAACAACACACCCACCCATTCACCCACCCACTCACCACACTGCAGGTCACAACAACACACTCACCCACTCACCCACCCACTCACCACACTGCAGGTGACAACAACACCCTCACCCACCCACTCACCACACTGCAGGTCACAACAACACACTCACCCATTCACTCACCCATTCACCCACCCACTCACTCACCACACTGCAGGTCACAACAACACACCCACCCACTCACCCACCCACTCGCCCACCCATTCACCCACCCACTCACCCACCCACTCGCCACACTGCAGGTCACAACAACACACTCACCCATTCACTCACCCACCCACTCACCACACTGCAGGTGACAACAACAACACACTCACCCACTCACTCACTCACTCACCCACTCACCTACTCACCCACCCACTCACCACACTGCAGGTCGCTTTCACTTACCTCTCTCTGCTTCTTCTCTCACACTGCTCCACTTTGGAATCCCCCCCCCCCCCGTCTCTTCCTCCGACTCCCTATAACTTTTCTCAATTCAAGAAACGCATTAACTTATTCATTCTCATCTGGTGTACGTTCACGAGTGCTGTAGGCTGCAGTCCACTCCGCCTTTTGGGCCATTTGAGCCTCTGCTTTGCAATTTTTTTTTCAGTTAAAGTAAAAAAATACTTTCAAGTGACTTTGAGATGTGCCTCAATGTGACCCCCCCAGAGAAAAAGAAATGGTACATTCCAGAGTTCATACCCCAGGAATGTTCCATCCCTGTGAGGGGTGGGTACCATTACACGATGCATTGGGAGGATACCTCTTCGATTCCTGTATTTGTAACGTTTATGTTTAAAGTTCCGCGTGTAAACATTTACCCAATGTACCCATTTCACTGTCGCGATCTCCACAAGGCAGCTACTGTGTTACATGACATATCCGTTTTGGAGTTCGTTGACTATTTTCTTAGAAGCCCATTCACAGCAACTGTAGGGCAGAATTCCCTCTTCAAATATTGTCTGGGTCGCTGTGTGGCTGGCATGCAACAAATAAGCAATTTTTTTTCTTTTTTTTCTTTTTTAACCAGGTAAAGCCCACCGAACTACCTAGATTCTTTTCACAACGACCTGGCCACAAATTATAGCCCGGAGAAGTGGGCTCGTGATGACGTGGAAATGTATAGCAGCCAAAATACTCTAAACGCTTGACGTTGATTCTATATGTGGAGGGGAAAACCGAAGGACGCAAACTCTAAATATTCAGGCGTCAGGTTCGGGATCGAACCCACGACCTCCTGTATTCCAGGCGATGTAGCTCACATCTCCTAGCCACCATGGCACCTTGTAGTAGTGACCACAGCCCACAGCGAGAGAGAGGACGACACGTCTCCCCCCGCTTCAAGCGGGCTCAGTTTGTGCAGTTTCGCGCCGTGTCTGCGGCTAGGCTATTTCTACCCTACGCGGTTTGAATCCGCTCGTATGCGGCTACGCGTCCAGACGTCGGGCAACGTTGTGTGTGTGTGTACTCTGTGCGCTCCTTGGCGGGCAGCCGTCTCCTCGTGCGGTTTCTCTTCGTGCTTCCCTATTTCTGAATGCGTCGACCACGACGACCACCGCATGGTGCGAGGAGTTCCCTGTAGTGGGCGTCGTGTGTCAGGTGTGACCCAGACACACGCGTTTAAAGCCCCGCTTGCAATTCGCCCTCGCTTAGCGCGAGCATAGCAGTCGATTTCCCGACGGCGTGAATCGACCGTCGCTCGTTTGTTCTCTGCTTTCCCCACCGTCTGGAACTTCCTTGTCTCCACCTCCCCCCCCAGTCGCCCGTTGTTGACTCCCTGCCAGAGGTCGCAAACGGGTTTTGATTCCTTACCCGTACCCGGCCGCACCAGGGTCGCAAACGGGTACTTGTACCCTACCCGATACCCGGCTACCCGTACCCGGCCGGGTACGGGTAGGGTACGGGTATCAGGTACCTGATTGCGACCTTTGGGATGAAGCCATGTTGCAGGTGTGGGTGGGTTGATTCTAGGAACTTGAATTGTGAGAAGAGACAAGACGTTGGGAAATGAGTGACAAACGGTTACTCACCAGTGACTCACGGCCTACCCGTACCCGTACCCGGCCGCACCAGGGTCGCAAACGGGTACCCGTACCCTTACCAGGCTGGGTACGGGTAGCCGGGTATCGGGTAGGGTACGGGTATCGGGTAGGGTACGGGTATCGGGTAGGGTACGGGTATCGGGTATCGAGTAGGGTATGGGTATCGGGTGCCCGGTTGCGACCTTTGCTCCCTGCCCCCTGTACAAGTGCAGGCTCTTAAACTTCTCCTCTGCCTCTGACCAACTGTCTCTCTCTCTCTATAAACTAAAACTACGCCCACAATTTCAGTACCGCGTCTTTGGGACGCGTTCGCACTTAGATGCCATGTAAATCCATGTATTTGGTTATTCGGGTCTCGAAGGCGAGACGATGGGTCCTCTGGGGGTCTTGGCTCCCGAAGCGAGTCTCATGGCTCTCTGTTTCTGTACAGCATCTTGAAGACGTGGTCAAATCGAGAAGCTGTATAAATCCACGCCGTGTTGTTGTATTTATTGTTGTTGTTGATGAACCGGGTGAAAAGCTATTGGACACCGGTCCCTTTGAGAGCAAGGGAGCGGGTAGGAAGAGTGGTAACGTTCGTCAGTACAAACTTCGATATCGTTTCGGTGGTCCATCTTGTGCAACGCACCTCGGGTGCAGCTCTGCCCGGCATGGCTGCGTTCGAGGTGCAAAACACGTCAGACGGCCTGACGCTCGCTCGCTCTGCAAACGGCCCCCTGCGCAATGTGGAATGCCATCCCGCAGTTGCGGTGAAAGGCCGGGGCGAAGGTGAGACGCCCATTTGGACCGGGGTCTGTGGTGTGTCACCTTCGTGCATGACCTCATCAATATTGATGCAGCAGCATTATATAATTTCAACTCGGCTTAATGTCTTGCCATCATCTCCGCGACCTCGTGTGTTATCCCCCTCCCTGGAATATGCGTAGGGGGTTTTGCCCGTCACTGTTAAAGCACTTTTTGTAAACGACAAAACAGTTTCGTGTATCCGACCCTCACGCATCCGCACTTTTAACCGATGTATCTGCCCACGCTTGGTACGGTATTTGTTACAAGGTGGTGTTCAAGTTTACAAAAGTTTCAACTCTTTTGTTTCACCGGGTGAGAGAGAGAGAGAGGGCTAACTCTAGAGACCAGGATGAGTCTCGTTTGCAAGAGCGACCTCCGTCGTCAAAGTGACAAACGTATAACGTTGAAGTAAACAGAAATCACACGAGCAATCGGAACATATTGCAGACGTAAATCGACACTCAAACGAAAGTTTAATACATTTCCTGCCGCGCTAATCGGCTCGGGCAGATTAACCTCCGCAACGATCGTGGCACAGAGAGGTCAAGGTTACTAAAACAACGAACCGTCATCTTCTTGGTTCTTTCGGTAAAGTCACGTAGAAGGGAAGTAATAAAATAATAAAAATAAAACATAATAAAATAATTATTTTATTATGTTTTATTAAAATAATAAAAAGAAAACACAATAAAATAATTATTTTATTATGTTTTATTAAAATAATAAAAAGAAAACACAATAAAATAATTATTGTATTATGTTTTATTAAAATAAAAATAAAACACAATAAAAAAATAATTTTATTATGTTTGATTACAATAAAAATAATTATTTTATTATTTTTATTATTTTATTACTTCCCTTCTACGTGACTTTACCGAAAGAACCAAGAAGATGAATCCCTGCAGTCACGAAAGCTTTAAATCGAAACGAACCGTCATGTTTATATACGGCCGTTCGCATATCCGACCACCTTTTGAACATATCCGCCCTACACCCGAGACCCCCCAGGCGAGTCGGACGTGCGACGTTCCGACTCGCATCACAATATTTAGGTCCCGGGTCTCCAAGACACTTTATTGTTCTGACCGTCGCAATTCAGGCGCCACGGCGCTTGGCAATTCCGGTGATTTTGATCGCGCTCGCGAATTGGCGTCCGGTTGTTTTACGTTATCGATCGAGCGAAGAGTCGCTTTAGAATGTTCTCGTTTTTGGTTTCAAAAAATCTATTTTTTTTTTCATTTTCCTCCCGTGAATTATGTTGACCTGACACTGTTTATTAGAATTTGTCTTGAAATCATGGAATGGTTTTGAAAATACGTGGAGCGTTTGCTGGTTGTGATTTGTGAGCACAAGTAGTGTCGTGTGTGCGAGTCGTGATCGTCGTCGGCATCATAATACGACTCGTTGTGAATAGTTGGTGCAATTTTGTGATTCGTTAATGCCGGGACTCCTCTACGCACGAACACGTTAGGTTCCAGAGGTCTGTTTGTAAGTCGATTGGTTCGTAAGTCCAACTTTACTCCTGTCAATTGCAAAAATGTTGAATGGTGTGGGCGCTAAACACGGGGAATGGTTTTAAAAGTTGTATAATCTCCTGCAGATGTAGATGCCACTGGTTTTTCGCGTTCTGCAGATGTAGATGCCACTGGTTCTTCACGTTCTGCAGATGTAGATGCCACTGGTTCTTCACATTCTGCAGATCTAGATGCCGCTGGTTCTTCACGTTCTGCAGATGCCGCTGGTTCTTCACGTTCTGCAGATGTAGATGCCACTGGTTCTTAACGTTCTGCAGATGTAGATGCCATTGGTTCTTCACTTTCTGCAGATGTAGATGCCACTGGTTCTTCACGTTCTGCAGATGTAGATGCCACTGGTTCTTCACGTTCTGCAGATGTAGATGCTACTGGTTCTTCACGTTCTGCAGATGTAGATGCCACTGGTTCTTCACGTTCTGCAGATGTAGATGCCACTGGTTCTTCACGTTCTGCAGATGTAGATGCCACTGGTTCTTCACGTTCTGCAGATGTAGATGCCGCTGGTTCTTCACGTTATGCAGATGTAGATGCCACCACCGCCATCTATTGCGCGGCGATTGAACTTACAACTCTCGGTCCGAACAGGCAACTGGACATACGGACAGGTTTGTTCGTATCTCTGAAAGTTTTAAGTCGAGTGTTCGTAAGTAGAGGAGTCCCTGTAATTGTCCTCGGCGGGTGTGATATCTGCATGCGGTGGGGTGTGTGACGGTTGCCATAATCGGCTCTTGAAAGCTTTGTATGCAGTGGTGGGATGTCGCTCATACTCACGACCAATATCACCATCAACACTGCCAGTGTCCTGTGTGTACAGCAGTGTGATGTGCAAGTCATCATCAACGCCACCACCACCCTCATTTCCACCATCAATCTCCACCGCCAACATCACCATCAGTGTATACGTCGCTGCGTACAGCAGTGTGATACGTCGTTCATCATCGAAAGACAAAGATCCCCCGTCTAGCCTTCACACACTGTTGGGGCAAGTGCTGTGAGCGAGCACCAATGAAGGTCGGCACGGCACACGAGGGGGCGGGTGGCCAGCAGGTACTCATTTGAGGTTGAGTCGACCTAGGGGAGGCCCAGGACCGGTTCAGATGATCGTCACTGGTGTTGGCAGTGAGCGGGAATCGAACTCTGGGCACCGGTTTCTGTAGTGCAGCGTGTAGCGCTAACCGCTGCACCACCACTCCCCACAATACCACTGCCATCACAATCATCCATGGTGCTCAGATGTGAGTATTCGGATTTTAAATGTAGTCGTGGGTTTACTCTCCAACTGTGTACTACTAACGAGAAGTGGCACGTTCTGCTCACGTGACAAACCGTACTAATCGGCTGTGTCGGGTGGTGGCGGGTTTAACGACACGTTTGTATTTACGCGATCTAACCCCCCAACAAAAACCTCTTACGGGTTTCATTTCATTTCATTCATTTATTTATTAGGTGTAGACCTGTGAGCCATGCGGCTCTTGAGTCGGGTGCAACCGCAACAAACAAAAAAACATGAACATCTTAAAGCGACGACGCACAACAGATAAACCAGCAAATCTTCCAGAAAGGAAAAAACAACACCGTATTACAACGTTGTGTGCACAAATCCCAACGGGGGTGACATTGGTCACGAAAGCCCTGCTCCGTGTCAAAAGCACAATCATCACTCCACGGAGCTCTCCCTCTCGTGCTGACTACGTGTAATCCATCAGTTGTGTGTGGTGTCTCTCCCATCGTCATCATCATCAACAGCTACTCGGGTTGCCAACCTTCCCGCGTTTGCCTCGGACGGCTGCCGCGGGGGATTGGCCATCCGTGTTGGTGCGGGGTGGTGGGCAGGAATGATGATTTTTTTTCGATGTAAAGCTTTCGTGACTGCAGGGATTCATCTTCTTGGTTCTTTCGGTAAAGTCACGTAGAAGGGAAATAATAAAATAATAAAAATATAACATAATACAATTATTCTCACGACGTTTCGGCCACAACGCAAGCAGCCGTCTTCAGGTGGAGAACAGGTCTGTCGAGAAGACAGAGCTTCAAGACAAGAGCTTCAGACGCTGTCTCCCCGACAGACCTGTTCTCCACCTGAAGACGGCTGCTTGCGTTGTGGTCGAAACGTCGTGAGAATCAATTTATTATGTTTTATTTTTATTATTGTTTTATTTTCCTTCTACGTGACTTTACCGAAAGAACCAAGAAGATTCTTTTTTTGTTTCCCCTCCACCGGTATCTTGCATAGCAGCAGCAGGTATCGTGGTGACCTGTGGTTCAGTGCCGTACGCGCGTACTGCGTGCGGGCTTGTTGGCTAGCCGTCGGACGAAGACGGTCACAGCGTCACGCGCTTTCTGCGGCCGTCTGGAACGCTCTGTCCTGAAGCCACTGGGAGTTATGCACTTTAAAATCGTCGTCTAGAAGATTGACAAGTTAATTTCTTTTAGAACTGCTTGTTTAGTTTGTTCTTCTCCCTGCACCTACGATTATTGCGGTTGGCTATGTATGGTGCGAAAGAAGTTCAACATACAATACATACAGTGTTGATGGAGCTTAAATGACCAAGGAGATGAGGCTGGATTTGGTCTGTGGAAAAGATTAATACATTGTCAACACCACCACCAGCACCACCATATCAGCAATTTTCGTCTTCATCATCATCATCAATTTCCACTCCTTGTGACTTGCGTGTACAGGTGATGAGTGTGACTTTCATCATCGCAACCACCAAACAAGACCAAGATGCCCTGTGTAGCCTTAACAGACTTGGGGCAAGCCCTGTTAGCAAGTAGCAGCACCTGAAGGCCGGCACGGCACACGAGGGGGTGGGTGGCCAACACCAGGCCCGGCCGCCTTTGTCTCCCCCAGTGGCGATGTTTACACACCGCACCAGGTACTCATTTGAGGCTGAGTTGAACTAGGGGAGGCCCAGGACCGGTCCAGATAATCGTCACCGGTGTTGGCCGTGAGCGGGGATCGAACTCGGGGCGCCGGGTTCGTAGCGCAGAGTAGCGCTACCCGCTGCACCACCACCACCACCATCATCATCATCATTCCTTGAGCCCTAATTGTACATTGGTGAGTGTATTGTTTACTTGTCATCAGTATCATCATCGTGATGTGCGCGTGCGGTGATGAAAGTGTTGAACCCTGGTGATGACTTTAGTTGCGATTAGCTGAAATTCTCATAACAGTGAAATATTTATGAATGTGACCAGTCGGGGGGCTGATCTTGTGAACGATTAAATGGTTGTTGTTGTTGTTGTGATGATTAAATGGTTGTGGTTGTTGTTGTTGTTGTGACATTTCATTGGTTCGATTCAATAAAAAGAGATCAATTCTGAAATGAGAGCGCAATATTTCTTTGAAGAAAAAAAAAACACGGAACGGACTTGGATGCCTGGATTTGAACTTGGCAAAAAACTGTGTGAGGTGGGGTGGTACATCCAGTCAGAATTATCTTACGTTGCAGTGATCAGAATCATCAGAATATTCATACTGGAGGAATCCGATGAGCTACAAATCTCTTTTTTTTCACGGATGTTGCTCCTGCAACGCTGGCAGTAGTGCGTCATCACAAATATAAACTTGGGACACATTTCGTCAGCACCCACTGTGTGTGTGTGTTGCCTTAAAAGGAAACCTACATCATGGGCAGTGTGCAAAGGGGCCGTCCATAAATGACGTCACGCGATTTTGGACGATTTTTGACCCCCCCCCCCTTCGTCACACAACGTCACAAAAAGTCAGACCCCCCCTCAAATATGACGTCACAAAGCTCTGCCCCCCTCCCCCCCCCCAAAAAACATGCTTCAAATCGCTTTAAACTATTGTCATTGTAGTGCGTATTTAATGTGGCGCTGCACTCTGATGTTGTAGGAGGAAACATTTATTTAAAAAGTCTATTTAATTAAGTAAAAAGTGTTGTCTATATTCATTTAAAGTTGCGCTTTTTGATGTGACGTCACATTTCTCAAACGCCTCCTCCCCCCTCGTCACACATCGTCACAAATGTCTGACCCCCCCCCCCCTAGGTGCGTGACGTCATTTATGGACGGCCCCAAATGACGAGCCACTTTTTTTTTGCCGAGCGATAATTCGTGGCCAGGAAGCTTTTGAAAAACAAGTGAATTTCTCGGTGGGGCTTTGGCAGGTATGATGTGGGATGGTTTGGCGTTGTGTTTGCACGTGCGTGGGTGGGTGATGAGTTCTCACCTTCCTTGTGCTTTACTGCGATCTGATCGTGGGGGTTCGTCATTTTCTTGGTTCTTTCGGTAAAGTCACGTAGAATGGAAATAATAAAATAAAAAAAAGTATTATTTTATTTTATTATAAAGTCACGTAGAATGGAAATAATAAAATAAAATAATACTTTTTTTATTTTATTATTTCCATTCTACGTGACTTTACCGAAAGAACCAAGAAGATGAATCCCTGCAGTCACGAAAGCTTTAAATCGGGTTCGTCATTGTTAACGTGTTGCAGTGCAAACTACGACGCGGAGGCAGGCGAGTCGTAGGGGGCTCACGCCAAGTTTATACGGGAAGGAACAAGATGTTCCACACTGCCCACCAGGGATTATTTGTCTGTCTGACTGTCGTGCATAAATAAATATATAACATAAACAGCTCTTTGATTCATCTTCTTGGTTCTTTCGGTAAAGTCACGTAGAAGGGAAATAATAAAATAATAAAATAATAAAACAATAATAAAATAATCCTCACGACGTTTCGGCCACAACGCAAGCAGCCGTCCTCAGGTGAAGAACAGGTCTGTCTGAAAGACAGCGTCTGAATGACACACTCCAGGCTTGGCAGCGTATATTTAAGCTTGGGTTGGAGGGGGAAGAGCGCCTTGACAAAATAATTTGCATATCAAGAGGAATATTTGATTGGTGGAGACTGACTACCGGGTATGGGAGGTGCCTAAGGGAGGAGGATCAGGGGAGGGGCCTAAGGATATGGGGGGGGTGGTCAGGGGAGGGGCCTGAGGGGGGGGTCAGAGGAGGGGCCTAAGGGAGGGGAGTCAGGGGAGGGGCCTATGGATGGGGGGGGTCAGGGGAGGGGCCTGAGGGGGGGGGGTCAGGGGAGGGGCCTAAGGGAGGGGAGTCAGGGGAGGGGCCTATGGATGGGGGGGGGGGGTCAGGGGAGGGGCCTAAAATGGGGGGGGGGGTGGTCAGGGGAGGGGCCTAAGGATATGGGGGGGGGTCAGGGGAGGGGCCTAAGGGAGGTGGGGTCAGGGGAGTTGCCTAAGCAAGGGGGAGGGGCCGATAGTTGAGGGGGCTGGCTACCTGGCTGGCTGCCTGGCTCCCTCAAGTCAAGTTGTCTTCTACACAGGTAGGAACAACAGGCTCCACACTGCCCACCAGGGATTATTTGTCTGTCTGTCGTGCATATTTGTCCGTCGTGCACGAATGCGCTGTCCAACCAAGGTCCTACCTGCCCACTGCGAAGGAACGTGTTTTGGGGCTTACGCCTAACTGGGTTCACCGGCTTACGCCTAATAAGGGATGCCCTAGAGCCTAGACTATACTCCCCAGGGGGACACGGGTAATGGGGATCCTACCACCCCGGCTACTACCTGGGCTCTCCTCCCTGCACCGGCCGAGGGCGAACCCCACTTGGGCCGGTCGGGTGAAGTAGCCACCCTTAGCCTCCTCTTCTTGGTTCTTTCGGTAAAGTCACGTAGAAGGGAAATGATAAAATAATAAAAATAAAACAATAAAATAATTCTCACGACGTCATCCAGGCGCTGTCTCCCCGACAGACCTGTTCTTCACCTGATGACGGCTGCTTGCGTTGTGGCCGAAACGTCGTGAGAATTGTATTTTATTATGTTTAATTTTTATTATTTTATTATTTCCCTTCTACGTGACTTTACCGAAATAACCAAGAAGATGAATCCCTGCAGTCACGAAAGCTTTAAATCGAAACCTTAGCCTCCTGTCAGACCGAGGCTACCCCGGGTACCCAACCTCCAACCTCTCCCGTTCCCGGCTCCCACGACGACCCCTCTGACGTCACGGGCTTCCCCCTAAATACCCCCCTGGGACATGACGTCACTATCCCCCAGGGTCTCCCCGGACGTCACTCACTGCTCCTCTACAATTGTCACGTTCTTACACCCGTGCCCCTAACTGGACTTCTGTGAATAAAACACATTGTCCTGCGGAGGGAGCTGGTAGGAACGTTGGGTTGCTCGGTCAATGGCCAGAGTCAACGGCGGCGTGGTGTATTCCGCAAATATGGCCGACTGTGAGGGCGGGCACAAGCCGGCGTGAGTAGGTGAAACGTTGAGTTTTATAAGGGCACCACGGGGTGACCAGCCCCTCCCCACCCAGCCCCACCCCTCCCACCCCCCACCCCACCCAGCCCCACCCCTACCACCCCCCACCCAGCCCCTCCCCTCCCACCCCCCACCCCTCACCCAGCCCCACCCCATCCAGCCCCACCCCTCCCACCCCCCACCCAGCCCCACCCCTCACCCAGCCCCTCCCCTCCCACCCCCCACCAGCCCCTCCCCTCCCACCCCTCATCCAGCCCCACCCCACCCAGCCCCACCCCTCCCACCCCCCACCCAGCCCCTCCCCACCCCCCACCCAGCCCCACCCCTCCCACCCCCCACCCAGCCCCACCCCTCCCACCCCCCCACCCAGCCCCTCCCCACCCAGCCCCACCCCTCCCACCCCCCACCCAGCCCCTCCCCACCCCCCACCCAGCCCCACCCCTCCCACCCCCCACCCAGCCCCACCCCTCCCACCCCCCCACCCAGCCCCTCCCCACCCAGCCCCACCCCTCCCTACCCAGGGGAGGGTGGGGCTGGGTGGGGGGTCCAAAATCGCATCAAAATGCGCAACTTTAAATAAATATAGACAACACGTTCTACTTAATTAAATAGACTTTGTAATAAATGTTTTCTCCTACAACATCAGAGTGCAGCGCCACATTAAATACGCACTACAATGGCAATAGTTTAAAGCGATTTGAAGCATGTTTTATCTTTTTTGAGGAGGGGCAGAGCTTTGTGACGTCATATTTGAGGGGGGGGGGTCTGACTTTTTGTGACGTCGTGTGACGAATGCGGGGGGGGGGGGGTCAAAAATCGTCCAAAATCGCGTGACGTCATTTATGGACGGTCCCTTTCCCACCTGATGACGGGCGCTTGTGTTGCGCCCGAAACGTCGTTATTGAATTGAGTTTTTTTATTTTATTATTATTGTATTTGTCTACCCACGTGACTTTACCGAAAAGAACCAAAGACACTATGAGATTTCTTTTACCAGTGGCAAAATATAGTAATAGGTTTTTACCCTTTCAACTGGTACAAAAACTGACACCTTTATACAAGGCATCATGTTTGCAATAACCACAACACAAGCAGTCATAATATGCATATTATTATCATTATCAGAGTTGCTTCTTTTTGTTTGCATTTTTGACTACTTGTGTTGTGGTTATTGCAAACATGATGCCTTGTATAAAGGTGTCAGTTTTGTACCAGTTTAAAAGGGTAAAAACCTACTATTATAAGAACCAAAGATTTGACGTCACATTTCAGTTTCCCGCCTTTTTCAGCCGTGAGCCACGTGACGCCCGGCGGACTCGTGACTGGCTCTTCACCGACGACGTCAAAGGGAACACTAAATATTTACCTCACGATAATTTACATTATTTACGAAACAACGAACTAAAACGGTAAGGATTAAATAACCGTTCACGTTAAAAAAAATTATGTATAACTTTATATTAAAAAAAAAGTCCCGAGGGTTCAAAGGTCAGACGGGTGACGTCACCGCGCGGAGCGGTCTGCCAGTGTAAACAACCCCCCTCCCCCCGGGGTTGCACGCGCGCAGTGGATGGAGCGCGGCGGGCGGTGAGGCGGTCGCGCGCGCTGTGAACTCGCCCGGAACTCTTTTCTTTGTGCGTGGATTGAATTCGCGTCTTTTTTCGTGGCAAGTTGAGCCACGCGGCGGTAATAGGTGGGCGCTGTGGTGGCTATGAGATGTTAACTACCTCGCCTGGCACACAGGAGGTCGTGGGTTCCATCCCATGCCTGCTGCTGTATATTTTGAGTTTGCGTGTCTCTCATCATCATCATCGCCTGGTACACAGGAGGTCGTGGGTTCCATCCCAACCCGGACGCCTGCTGCTGTATATTAGAAGTTTGCGTGTCTCTCTCTCTCTCATAGTCTCATCATCACCACGGTGGCTATGAGATGTTAACTACTTCGCCTGGTACACAGGAGGTCGTGGGTTCAATCCCAACCCTGACGCCTGCTGCTGTATATTGGGAGTCTGCGTGTCTCTCTCTCATCATCATCACGGTGGCTATGAGATGTTAACTACCTCGCCTGGTCTACAGGAGATCGTGGGTTCCATCCCGACCCTGATGCCTGCTGCTGTATATTTGGAGTTTGCGTGTCTCTCTCATCGTCACGGTGGCTATGAGATGTTAACTACCTCGCCTGGTCTACAGGAGATCGTGGGTTCCATCCCGACCCTGACACCTGCTGTATATTTGGAGTCTGCGTGTCTCTCTCTCATCATCATCATCACGGTGGCTATGAGATGTTAACTACCTCGCCTGGTATACAGGAGGTCGTGGGTTCCATCCCGACCCTGACACCTGCTGCTGTAGATTTGGAGTTTGCGTGTCTCTCCCCATGGACGCGTGGATTTGTCTCCGTGTCCTCCACATTTAGAATCCACATCACGCGTTTAGAGCGTTTGGCTGCGATACATTTCCACGCGACGATGCTGATGATGATGATGAAGCCACTTCGTTGAGCTATCATCTGTAATCTTCTTGGTTATTTCGGCAAAGTCACGTAGAAGGAAAATAATAAAATCATAAAAATAAAACATAATAAAATTAAATTATAGTATATTATTTTATTACGTTTTATTATATTTTATTTTTATTATTTTATTGTTTTTCTTCTACGTGACTTTACCGAAAGAACCAAGAAGATGAATCCCTGCAGTCACGAAAGCTTTACATCGAAATCATCTGTGACGTCCAGGTGGTCGCTTCTGAAAAAGAGCCACTCCATAACTCGGTGGGCGTTAACTTGTTAAAATAAAACAAAAATAGTTCATTATATTCTTGGGTTTTTTCGGTAAAGTCACGTAGGTAAAAAAATTATTAAAGTAAAATAAAATAAAAATCACGACGTTTCAGAGGCAACACAAGCTTCCGTCTTCAGGTGGAACTGTCACAGCTGTATCAAGTAATTTTTTATTTAATTTTTTTAACCTACGTGACTTTACCGAAAAAACTCAAGAATATGAATCCTTGCAGTCACGAAAGCTTAAAATCTAGTTTATAATAGCCCGGCGGTGGTGGCACACGTGGCCGTACACGTGGCCTCGAATCAGCATCTTGATTCGGACTGCAGGAGGAATCCGATGAGTTATTAAGCTCTTTGGCAAGTTACAGCAGCAACCGACACGCACACACAAAGAGCCATCGGAGTGCAACATAAGAGACAAATCGTGAGCGGGGTCACTAAATACAAATACAGGAAAACCTTGGATTGCGAGTAACTTGGTCTGCGAGTGTTTTGCAAGACGAGCAAATTTTTTAAAATGAATATTAATTTGATAAACGAGCGAGGTCTTGCAATACGAGTAGCACGTACAGTATACGCTTTGTCTGCCGAGCGTCACGTGATCACAACTGATACACGAGTGCTTTGGATTACAAACTCGTTTCCGGAACAAATTATTCGCTCGCAATCCAAGGTTTTGCTGTAATGCGTTCATTGTATAAGTCCGATTGGGCAATGCCCCCAAAACAAAAACAGTTCCAGACCACACAGCGAGGTAACACACACAGCCGTCGTACCCCAACGAAGTGACGCGTCAACGTTGCACGGTCATCGAGGGTTGGTGGACCGCACACGGATGGGCTGTGAAATTCCCTCCCTTGCCGTGATGAAACCCGACTGAGGTCGGAGCTTCTTGACTCACAGGGTTCTTCTAAGTAAACCGAAAAGCTGAGCTTGAGGAATCGGCAACGTAAGGTAAAAGTTAAACGGTAAAAAAAACAAGGCTACCTTTACCCTACCTTTTACCTTACCACAATACAATCGCTCTACCCTTACCTTTTACCCTTTAGCAGGTAAAAGGTAAAAAGCAACGAGCCTACCTTTACCCTACCATTTACCTTTACCCCATACACAATTACCCGCTGCCTCTTTCGATTGCTGTTCGCAGCGATCCCAAAAATGCCGTTGCTGGCATCCTCGACCTCTGTGAACTCTAGTGCCTCGACCTCAAGGACGTGGTCCGTCTCCATCTGGTCCGACATTAATGATCGCAATTTAAAATTGAAGCCACGGACTGCGCCACGGAGCTTTTAGCGGTAAACAAGGCGCCGTATTTACCGGGTAATACTTCGCGCTACCTTTACCATACCGGGCAATTCTTCTGAGCTACCTTTACCCTACCCTTTACCTTACCCCTTGGCATGTCAAAACCTTTACCCTTTTACCCGGTAAAAAAGGTAATTTACCTTACCTTGCCGAGGCCTACCGCCAGGTGAAGGCGGTGCGGGCACAGCAAAGTGCATTGCTGTTAACCCACACGGTTTAGCCCGTATTCTTGTACACTACACTATACACTACACTACTATACACTACACTACTATACACTACACTACTATACACTATACACTACACTATACACTACACTACTATACACTACACTATACTACTATACACTACACTACTAAACACTACAACAGCTATACACTACACTACTATACACTACTATACATTATACTACTACACACTACACTACTAAACACTACAACTTTACACTACTATATACTACACTATACACTACTATACACTACTATACACTACACTATACACTACACTACTAAACACGACACTACTATACACTACACTATACACTACACTAAACACACCACTACTATACACTACACTCTACACTACACACTACACTACACTATACACTACACTACTACACCAGTGAGATGCTAAGTTTAGTCTGTTGTCCTTCCCCTGCACCTCTGAGTAGCACGGTCGGCTACGTACGGTGCGAAAGAAGTTCAACACACGTCCTCACTCCTGCAAATGAGATCCATCCTGGCCTCTTGACTTGCCACCTTTCTCAAACAAAGTCGATGTGAAACGTGGACGTGTTCTGCCCTCTGATAACCTCTGGCCCGTTGCCCTGTGCCGAGCGCAATGTCTATCACTGTGGGTGTCTCTTGTGGTGTCCCACCAGGTTGTAATGTCTATCACTGTGGGTGTCTCTTGCGGTCTCCTGGCAGGTTGTAATGTCTATCACTGTGGGTGTCTCTTGCGGTCTCCCGTCAGGTTGTAATGTCTATCACTGTGGGTGTCTCTTGTGGTGTCCGTCAGGTTGTAATGTCTCTCACTGTGGGTGTCTCTTGTGGTCTCCCGTCAGGTTGTAATGTCTATCACTGTGGGTGTCTCTTGTGGTGTCCGTCAGGTTGTAATGTCTCTCACTGTGGGTGTCTCTTGTGGTCTCCTGGCAGGTTGTAATGTCTCTCACTGTGGGTGTCTCTTGTGGTGTCCGTCAGGTTGTAATGTCTCTCACTGTGGGTGTCTCTTGTGGTGTCCCTGCAGGTTGTAATGTCTCTCACTGTGGGTGTCTCTTGTGGTCTCCTGGCAGGTTGTAATGTCTCTCACTGTGGGTGTCTCTTGTGGTGTCCGTCAGGTTGTAATGTCTCTCACTGTGGGTGTCTCTTGCGGTCTCCCTGCAGGTTGTAATGTCTCTCACTGTGGGTGTCTCTTGTGGTGTCCGTCAGGTTGTAATGTCTCTCACTGTGAGTGTCTCTTGCGGTCTCCCTGCAGGTTGTAATGTCTCTCACTGTGGGTGTCTCTTGTGGTCTCCCTGCAGGTTGTAATGTCTATCACTGTGGGTGTCTCTTGTGGTGTCCGTCAGGTTGTAATGTCTATCACTGTGGGTGTCTCTTGTGGTCTCCCTGCAGGTTGTAATGTCTATCACTGTGGGTGTCTCTTGTGGTCTCCCTGCAGGTTGCAATGTCTATCACTGTGGGTGTCTCTTGTGGTCTCCCTGCAGGTTGCAATGTCTATCACTGTGGGTGTCTCTTGCGGTCTCCCGTCAGGTTGTAATGTCTATCACTGTGGGTGTCTCTTGTGGTGTCCCTGCAGGTTGTAATGTCTATCACTGTGGGTGTCTCTTGTGGTGTCCCTGCAGGTTGTAATGTCTATCACTGTGGGTGTCTCTTGTGGTGTCCCTGCAGGTTGTAATGTCTATCACTGTGGGTGTCTCTTGTGGTGTCCCTGCAGGTTGTAATGTCTATCACTGTGGGTGTCTCTTGCGGTCTCCCGTCAGGTTGCAATGTCTATCACTGTGGGTGTCTCTTGCGGTGTCCCGGCAGGTTGTAATGTCTATCACTGTGGGTGTCTCTTGTGGTGTCCCTGCAGGTTGTAATGTCTATCACTGTGGGTGTCTCTTGTGGTGTCCCGGCAGGTTGTAATGTCTATCACTGTGGGTGTCTCTTGCGGTGTCCCGTCAGGTTGCAATGTCTATCACTGTGGGTGTCTCTTGCGGTGTCCCGTCAGGTTGCAATGTCTATCACTGTGGGTGTCTTTTGCGGTGTCCCAGCAGGTTGCAATGTCTATCACTGTGGGTGTCTCTTGCGGTGTCCCGTCAGGTTGCAATGTCTATCACTGTGGGTGTCTCTTGCGGTGTCCCAGCAGGTTGTAATGTCTATCACTGTGGGTGTCTCTTGCGGTCTCCCTGCAGGTTGTAATGTCTCTCACTGTGGGTGTCTCTTGTGGTGTCCCGTCAGGTTGCAATGTCTCTCACTGTGGGTGTCTCTTGTGGTGTCCCTGCAGGTTGTAATGTCTCTCACTGTGGGTGTCTCTTGTGGTGTCCCTGCAGGTTGTAATGTCTATCACTGTGGGTGTCTCTTGTGGTGTCCGGCAGGTTGCAATGTCTATCACTGTGGGTGTCTCTTGCGGTCTCCCTCCAGGTTGTAATGTCTATCACTGTGGGTGTCTCTTGTGGTGTCCCTGCAGGTTGCAATGTCTATCACTGTGGGTGTCTCTTGTGGTGTCCCTGCAGGTTGCAATGTCTATCACTGTGGGTGTCTCTTGTGGTGTCCGGCAGGTTGTAATGTCTCTCACTGTGGGTGTCTCTTGCGGTCTCCCTGCAGGTTGTAATGTCTATCACTGTGGGTGTCTCTTGTGGTGTCCGGCAGGTTGTAATGTCTCTCACTGTGGGTGTCTCTTGCGGTCTCCCGTCAGGTTGCAATGTCTATCACTGTGGGTGTCTCTTGCGGTGTCCCGTCAGGTTGCAATGTCTATCACTGTGGGTGTCTCTTGCGGTGTCCCAGCAGGCTGCAATGTCTATCACTGTGGGTGTCTCTTGCGGTGTCCCGTCAGGTTGCAATGTCTATCACTGTGGGTGTCTCTTGCGGTGTCCCAGCAGGTTGCAATGTCTATCACTGTGGGTGTCTCTTGCGGTGTCCCGTCAGGTTGCAATGTCTATCACTGTGGGTGTCTCTTGCGGTGTCCCAGCAGGTTGCAATGTCTATCACTGTGGGTGTCTCTTGCGGTCTCCCGTCAGGTTGCAATGTCTATCACTGTGGGTGTCTCTTGCGGTGTCCCAGCAGGTTGCAATGTCTATCACTGTGGGTGTCTCTTGCGGTCTCCCGTCAGGTTGCAATGTCTATCACTGTGGGTGTCTCTTGCGGTGTCCCGTCAGGTTGCAATGTCTATCACTGTGGGTGTCTCTTGCGGTGTCCCAGCAGGTTGCAATGTCTATCACTGTGGGTGTCTCTTGCGGTCTCCCGTCAGGTTGTAATGTCTATCACTGTGGGTGTCTCTTGCGGTCTCCCGTCAGGTTGTAATGTCTATCACTGTGGGTGTCTCTTGCGGTGTCCCGTCAGGTTGCAATGTCTATCACTGTGGGTGTCTCTTGCGGTGTCCCGTCAGGTTGTAATGTCTCTCACTGTGGGTGTCTCTTGTGGTGTCCCTGCAGGTTGTAATGTCTATCACTGTGGGTGTCTCTTGCGGTCTCCCGTCAGGTTGTAATGTCTATCACTGTGGGTGTCTCTTGTGGTGTCCGGCAGGTTGTAATGTCTATCACTGTGAGTGTCTCTTGTGGTGTCCGGCAGGTTGTAATGTCTATCACTGTGGGTGTCTCTTGTGGTCTCCCTGCAGGTTGCAATGTCTATCACTGTGGGTGTCTCTTGTGGTCTCCCTGCAGGTTGTAATGTCTATCACTGTGGGTGTCTCTTGTGGTGTCCCTGCAGGTTGCAATGTCTATCACTGTGGGTGTCTCTTGCGGTCTCCCGGCAGGTTGTAATGTCTATCACTGTGGGTGTCTCTTGCGGTCTCCCGTCAGGTTGTAATGTCTATCACTGTGGGTGATAGACAGGTGTCAGTTTTGTACCAGTTAAAAGGGTAAAAACCTACTATCATATTTTGCCACTGGTAAAAGAGATCTCATAGTGTAAATGCTTACCCCGAGCTCTCAATACTCTGATATTGCACTGTGTTTGAGTTGTACGCCTTCTGGTGTCATCTGGCCCTACACTAATGGGGACTAGGCTCTAAAGAAAGCCGTCTCGGGTGTGGGCCAATCAACTTCAAGGACAGTGCATATTATCATCCTTATCAGAGTTGCTTCTTTTTGTTTGCTTTTTTGACTACTTGTGTTGTGGTCATTGCAAACATGATGCCTTGAATAAAGGTGTCAGTTTTGTACCAGTTAAAAGGGTAAAAACCTACTATCATATTTTGCCACTGGTAAAAGAGATCTCATAGTGTAAATGCTTACCCCGAGCTCTCAATACTCTGATATTGCACTGTGTTTGAGTTGTACGCCTTCTGGTGTCATCTGGCCCTACACCAATGGGGACTAGGCTCTAAAGAAAGCCGTCTCGGGTGTGGGCCAATCAACTTCAAGGACAGTGCATATTATCATCCTTATCAGAGTTGCTTCTTTTTGTTTGCTTTTTTGACTACTTGTGTTGTGGTCATTGCAAACATGATGCCTTGAATAAAGGTGTCAGTTTTGTACCAGTTAAAAGGGTAAAAACCTACTATCATATTTTGCCACTGGTAAAAGAGATCTCATAGTGTAAATGCTTACCCCGAGCTCTCAATACTCTGATATTGCACTGTGTTTGAGTTGTACGCCTTCTGGTGTCATCTGGCCCTACACCAATGGGGACTAGGCTCTAAAGAAAGCCGTCTCGGGTGTGGGCCAATCAACTTCAAGGACAGTGCATATTATCATCCTTATCAGAGTTGCTTCTTTTTGTTTGCTTTTTTGACTACTTGTGTTGTGGTCATTGCAAACATGATGCCTTGAATAAAGGTGTCAGTTTTGTACCAGTTAAAAGGGTAAAAACCTACTATCATATCCCTGCAGGTTGTAATGTCTATCACTGTGGGTGTCTCTTGTGGTGTCCCTGCAGGTTGTAATGTCTATCACTGTGGGTGTCTCTTGCGGTGTCCCTGCAGGTTGTAATGTCTCTCACTGTGGGTGTCTCTTGTGGTGTCCCTGCAGGTTGTAATGTCTATCACTGTGGGTGTCTCTTGCGGTCTCCCTCCAGGTTGTAATGTCTCTCACTGTGGGTGTCTCTTGCGGTGTCCCTGCAGGTTGTAATGTCTATCACTGTGGGTGTCTTCTTGCGGTCTCCCTGCAGGTTGTAATGTCTATCACTGTGGGTGTCTCTTGTGGTGTCCCACCAGGTTGTAATGTCTATCACTGTGGGTGTCTCTTGCGGTCTCCCTGCAGGTTGTAATGTCTATCACTGTGGGTGTCTCTTGCGGTCTCCCTGCAGGTTGCAATGTCTATCACTGTGGGTGTCTCTTGCGGTCTCCCTGCAGGTTGTAATGTCTATCACTGTGGGTGTCTCTTGTGGTCTCCCTGCAGGTTGACCCTCCTCGTAGCCACGTCGTGCTGCTGATGAGGAACCACGAGGCGGAGCTCGTGCCGTGTACAGGGCGGCCTGGACCAGAGCTGCCGATGCTGCGTGTGAGTTGACTGTTATGTTGTCCGACTCTCTGTTGTATTACATTACAATTCTAAGTATTCTAGATTTGTGTTTCTATTTAATTTATACCTGATGATGATTGCTTGTGTTGCAATCGAAACGTCGTATGCTAGTATTTAATTTAATTTATTATTTTATCTTTATACGTGACTTTACCGAAAGAACCAAAGAATAATGTGAGTTGAGTGTCGCACTCACGGCAGCGGTTGCACTGGTTTCAGTGTTCCAAGTTTATCTTGGAACGCCTTTTGGCGTCATCTGATCCAACTCCATGTGAGACTGGGCTCTGAGAAAAGCTGTCTCGGGTGTGGACCAATCAACTTCAAGGACGGTGCATATCATTATCAGAGTTATGTTTTTTGTTTGCATTCCGACTGCAGGTATTGTGGTCTATGCAAACATGACTCCTTGTAAAAAAGGTGTCAGTTTTGTTGCCAGATAAAAGGGTAAAAAAACAATTATCATATTTTGCTACTGGCAAATGAGGTTACAATGGTGTAAATGCTTACCCCGAGCTCTCATACTCTGATGGTGCATTGTCTTTGAGTTGTGCGCCTTTTGGCGTCATCTGATCCAACACCACGTGAGACTAGGCTCTAAGGAAAGCCGTCTTGGGTGTGGACCAATTAATTTCAAGGACTGCATATCATTATCAAAGTTTTTCTTTTTGTTTGCATTTTGACTGCAAGTGTTGTGGTTATTGCAAACATGATTCCTTGTATAAAGGTGTCAGTTTTGGTTCCAGATAAAATGGTAAAAACCTATTACTATATCTTGCTACTGGCAAAGGAGGTCTCGATTTAAAGCTTTCGTGACTGCAGGGATTCATCTTCTTGGTTCTTTCGGTAAAGTCACGTAGAAGGGTGAAGACCAGGTCTGTCGGGGAGACAGCGTCTGAATGACTTTAAACTTTAAACTATTTTTATTTTGACAAGTAAGGCCCACTGAGCTACACAGGATGCTTCAAATGTTAACACTTATATGGGACTCTCTGACGCTTGCTGCTGTATATTTGGAGTTTGCGTGTCTCTCTCTCTCTCATCATCATCATGGTGGCTAGGAGATGTTAACTACCTCGCCCGGTATACAGGAGGTCGTGTGTTCAATCCCGACACTGACGCCTGCTGCTGTATATTTGGAATTTGCGTGTCTCCCCGTGATCGCGTGGATTTTTCTCCGGGTCCTCCGGTTTTCCTCTCCGCATTTAAAAACAATGCTTTCAGAGTATTTGGCTGCTCTACATTTCTGCGTGATAATCCACTTTGTTGAGCCGCTATCATTTGTGGCCAGGTCGCTTCTGAAAATGAGCTACATAGCTCAGTGGGCCTCACCTGGTAAAATAAAAAGTAATTTATTGTTCTTCTTTGTTCTTTCGGTAAAGTCACGTAGAAGGGAAATAATAAAATGATAAAAATAAAACATAATAAAATACAAGTCTCACGACGTTTCGGCCACAACGCAAGCGGACGGCTGCTTGCGTTGTGGCCGAAACGTCGTGAGAATTATTTTATTATGTTTTAATTTTATTATTTTATTATTTCCCTTCTACGTGACTTTACCGAAAGAACCAAGAAGATGAATCCCTGCAGTCACGAAAGCTTTACATCGAAATTGAATGAATAGTTTTTACCTGCTGCGCTGGGCAGACTAAGGCGGACGGGCGTGATGCTGGCCACCCACCCCCTCGCGCGCCTTCATAGGTGCTGCTACTCGCTTTCTAATGCCCTCTTATCAAACACTGTCGCTCGCCCGTGTGGTGACCACAGCGTCTCGCGAGGAGTCGTCTTGTCTCCGCCGATACCGCCCAACTCCACCGCAGCCCCCGGGCTCGCACAGCCTCCGCGGCCGAATCGGCGTCAACCACCACCGCCGCCGCACCCATGTCCACCACGTCCCCATACTTCACCGCTGGTGGCCCTGTGGGGATGTTGACCCGCAGCGGCCGGTCGGCCTGGGCGGTCTCGGCGCCAGAGCGAGCTTCGCCAGACGGCGGCGGCGGCCGCCCCCGACGTTGCCCGCCCGTCAAAGTGGAGTACGACGAGAGGGATCACGGCCACGTCGACGGTGAGGTTCTTGAGTCGAGCGAAATGTTTTTATTTTTCTTGAATCCTTTCCCGTTCGGAGATGTCTGCAAGTTGCAGGGTGGGTCCCAGTTCGCGCGAGCGGGCTCGGCATTCGATTTGGTATTTTAAAGGCCACAGGGAACCGTAGAGACACGACCACCGCACCCTACGATAGCTGGCGCCAAGCTGTGCCACTAACGCCCTCCCACGTGCCCCTTGTGGGAGCCTCGGTACCGATGAAGTTACTTTATTTTAGCTTTTACCTTTTTTTCCGATTCCGTTCCGATGACACGTACATGTGCGTACGCGTCATCGGAATGGGGAAGCGTTAAACACTCGTGGCGCCTTCTTGGTTCTTTCGGTAAAGTCACGTAGAATGGAAATAATAAAATAATAAAATACAATTCTCACGACGTTTCGGCCACAATGCAAGCAGCCGTCCTCAGGTGAAGAACAGGTCTGTCGGAAAGACAGCGTCTGAATGAACACCACCAGGCTTGGCAGCGTATATTTAAGCTGGGTTAGGGGAGGACACCTTTTTTACCCAGCTTAAATATACGCTCCAAGCTTGGTGGTGTTCATTCAGACGCTGTCTTTCCGACAGACCTGTTCTTCACCTGAGGACGGCTGCTTGCGTTGTGGCCGAAACGTCGTGAGAATTGCATTTTATTATGTTTTATTTCTATTATTTTATTATTTCCATTCTACGTGACTTTACCGAAAGAACCAAGAAGATGAATCCCTGCAGTCACGAAAGCTTTAAATCGAAATTCACTTGTGGCGCCTTTCCTGGCACAAATCTGCCACCCAAAGCGCCACCCATCACATTGATGTGCACGTACAAAGTTAAGGAGGAAACTGACATCGCGAAAATCGTCGCATCGTGAAAATTACTACCTTGTCGTGGAAACCTACGGCGTGAAAGATTACAGCGTCGCGTGAATATTCGTGTCACGATTTATCCTGAAGATTTCCATCGTGCATTGAAAATTTAAATCGCATCGTGAAAAACATCACCGTATCCTATCACCAAATTTGATGCCGTATCGTGTTGTGAAGATTGACACCCTGTACATTTTTTCCACAATACATGAGCACCGTAGCCTGAAAATTTTGATCGCACCGCGAAAAACGGTGCCGTATCTTATCGCCAAATTCGATGCCGTATCGTGTTGTGAAGATTGACACCCTGTAATTTTTTTCCACTATACATGAGCACCATACCATGAAAATTGAGATCGCACCGCGAAAAACGGTGCCGTATCTTATCGCCAAATTCGATGCCGTGTATGTTGTGAAAATTGACGCCCTGTAATTTTTTGTTAACACGGCACACGAGCACCGTATCTTGCCACGAAAATTGCCGTCACGCGGTGAGACAATTTTTTTTTCGTGTCGCCAAATGAAACGGCATCGTGCTGCCGCGTCAAAAGAACGTGTCGGCGAGACCCGAGTTGGCCAGACGGCTCTCAAGGAGCAGCTCAAGAAGGAGGAGGAGGAGGTGAAGGTGAAGGAAGAGGTCAAGGAGGTCAAGGAAGAGAGGATGGTGGAGCACGAGGAGGAGGAGGAGGGGAAGAGGAGGCACAGGGCGGGAGGCCGGTGGGAGCCGCCCCACTGGAGGACTCAGCTGGACCACGTGAGACGAATGCGGCAGCATCGCGACGCCCCCGTCGACCACATGGGCGCCGAGAAGTGCCACGACGAAGACGCCGCTCCCGCGGTACGGCAACACGTGCGCCGGGCGGTGGTGCCGCGCCGGTTAGAAGCCAAACATTCCACGGTGGCGAGGAGATGTTAAGTGGGTGACAGCAGCAGAACCACGCAAATCAACATCAAACTCCGCCCACCGTTGTAAAGACATGGCAACTACTGTACTGTAGAGGAGATCTCACGTGGGTTTCGGATTTACCGGAGCAACATATTTATTCGATTTAAGCACGTGACCTTGAGAAACAACTTCTAACTGTTTTAGATGATTAATGTGGGCTTAAGGGAAAATCCACGAGCTATTAATGTACGTCAAAATCTCAGGTGCGCGGTTAATTTGCAAATCGGATAAACCGCACACAGATAATCGAGAGTCTACTGTATTTTGAGTTTGCGTGTGTCTCTCTCTCTCCCCGTGGTCGCGTGGATTTTTCTCCGGGTCCTCCGGGTTTTACCCTCCACGTTTAGAATCAACATCACGCGTTTCGGCTGCTGTACATTTCCACGCGTTGATGATGATAAGCCACTTTCGTTGAGCGATCAATTGGAATCCGAATCTCTGGAAGGAATCCGCTGAGTTACAAAGCTCTTTCTCGGAGATGTTCAGTCGGGGCTCCGGTGCCAGCGAGTAACAACAGCAAATGATACAAAACACACACCAGCGCCGCAAACGTAGAGGGAAATGGAAAACAAAGAATTGAAGGTGCCCTGGGTTAAGTGGCTGCGTGGCGAAAGCCGGAGTGAGGAAATCCTCAACACACGACCTCTGCTGTGCGCGCCTTGCCACGGCCTTCACAGGCCTCTCGGGTGTGGACCAATCAACTTCAAGGACGGTGCATACATTATCAGAGTTGTGTTTTTTGTTTGCATTATGACTGCAAGCATTGTGGTCTATGCAAACATGACTCCTTGTAAAAAAAGTGTCAGTTTTGTTGCCAGATAGAAGGGTAAAAAACCAATCATCATATGTTTTGCTGGCAAATGAGGTTCCAATGGTGTAAATGCTTAACCCCGAGCTCTCATACTCTGATGGTGCATTGTCTTTGAGTTCTGCGCCTTTTGGCGTCATCTGGTCCAACACCGCGTGAGACTGGGCTCTAAGAAAGGCTGTCTCGGGTGTGGACCAATCAACTTCAAGGACAGTGCACATACATTATCAGAGTTGTGTTTTTTGTTTGCATTATGACTGCAGGTATTGTGGTCTATGCAAACATGACTTCTTGTAAAAAAAGGTGTCAGTTTTGTTGCCAGATAGAAGGGTAAAAAAACAATTATCAGGCCTCTCGCTGTTGCAGCGCTTGCCCCGGACAGCTTGTGAAGGCTATGGTGGTGGGCGGGGATCTCTGCGTTTGCGTGAGCAGGTACGACGCTACCAGGTGCTGGTGTCGCTGATGCTGTCGAGCCAGACCAAGGACCAGGTGACGTCCGCGGCGATGGCGAGGCTCCGAGGCCACGGCCTCACGCCGCTGAACGTAGCCGGCACGGACGACGCCACGCTCGGCCGCCTCATCTACCCCGTCGGCTTCTGGAAGGTGTCTCACTGCGGCCCCCCCCCTCACCCGGCTCCCCCCCCCCCGGCCCCCCCCCCCCCCGGCCCCCCCCCACCTGAGCCCCCCCCCACCTGAGCCCCGTTCCTAGCCGACGTCTTTCGTGTGAATCGCGATTAACGGTGACGGCGATTTGTGCTCGATTGAAAGGGGGTCACTCCCATTGGCATCCTGGCCCCTTGAGGTGTCGCAGAGGTCGCAACCGGGTACCCGATACCCGTACCCTACCCGATACCCGGCTACCCGTACCCAGCCGGGTACGGGTACCCGTTTGCGACCCTGGTGCGGCCGGGTACGGGTAGGCCGTGAGTCACTGGTGAGTCACCGTTTGTCACTCATTTCCCAACGTCTTGTCTCTTCTCACAATTCAAGTTCCTAGAATCAACCCACCCGCGCCTGCAACATGGCTTCATCCCAGAGGTCGCAATCAGGTACCCGATACCCATACCCTACCCGTACCCAGCTGGGTACGGGTAGGGTACGGGTACGGCCGGGTACGGGTACGGGTACCCGTTTGCGACCCTGGTGCGGCCAGGTACGGGTAAGGAATCAGAACCCGTTTGCGACCTCTGAGATGTCGCCAGGGCTACAGGCAACGTCGAACTTGCATCTCGCCCATCTCACTTACTGACTCGCCTACAATCTCAGTAACTCATTCACTCGCCGTCTCACTCACTCACCCACCCATTTCTTCAGAACTGCATTTTGTGTTTAGTTTGTTGACGTTTCTCCGCACCTCCGATTAGCACGTTTGGCTACGTACGTTTCGAAAGAAGTTCAACGTACGTACGACACACGTACTCACTCTGGCGAATCAGATGCATCTTGGCCTCTTGCGGCATCGCCAGGGCTACAGGCAACGTCGAAGCAACATTAAGCTCCAAGCGACATGGAGTTTCTCACTCGCCCATCTCACCCAGTCATTTACCAACTCGCCCAGACAATCTCACGAACCGACCTACCCACGCATTCACCCGCCATCTCACTCACCCGCCTATTTAGAACTGGCCCTGAGTTTCGTAGGTTAAAAAAGAAAACAAATAAATTAAATAACGACGTGTCGGAGGCAACACAAGCCTCCGTCTTGAAGACGGAAACGTCGTGATTTAATTTATTTGTTTTCTATTTCAACCTTTACGTGACTTTACCGAAATCATTGCAGTCACGAAAACTTCAAATCTGAAATGGCCCTGAGTTATTTAGAGGGCCTCTGGGAGCTACATCGATTTTAAATCATCATCGAGATTGATAAACTCATTCCTTTAGAGCTGCTTGTTGTTGTTGTGTCTATGTTTGCTGTGCCCCCCCCCCCCCCCCGTACCTACGATTAGCACAGAGCGGTCGTGTAGCGGTTATCGATTTCCGATCACGGCCACCACTATGGTCCTGGGCCTCCTCCCCTATGTACCACTCACGCTCAACACTCACCCTCACCACTCATGCTCACCACTAAACCTCACCACTCACCACTCACTAATCACCTCTCACAACCGTCACTCACCCTCACCATTCACTCTTACCACTCACCCTCATCACTCACCCTCACCACTCACCCTCACAACAACCACTGACCCTCACTACTCACCCTCACCACTCATCCTCACCAATCACACCCTCACCAATCACCACTCACCCTCACTGCTCACCCTCACCGCTCACCACTCAACCTTACCCTCACCACTCACGCTCACCCTCACCACTCACCCCTCACTAATCACCACTCACAACCTGGTGCGGTATGCAAACAACGCTACTGGGGAGACAAAGGCGGCCGGGCGTGGTGCTGGCCACCCACACCCCCCTCGTGTGCCGTGCCGGCCTTCATAGGTGCTGCTCATGAACAGCACTTGCCCCTACAGTTTGTTACAGGCTACACGGGGGATCTTTGTCTTGTTTGGTGGGTCGTGATGATGACAGTCACTCGCCATCTGTACACGCAAGTCACAAGGAGTGGCGATTGATGATGATGATGATGGAAATTGCTGACGTGGTGGTGACGTTTACGATGTGTAAATCTTTCTCACAGACAAAATCCGGACAGGTCTCATCAGTCACCTGAGCTCGATCAACACTGTATGTAATGTATGTTGAACTTCTTTAGCATCGTACGCAGCCAACCGCGCTAAAAATCAAGTAATCTTGATTTGAAGTTTTCGTGACTGCAGGAATCCATACTCTTTGGTTCTTTCGGTAAAATCACGTGGGTAGAAAAAAAAAAAAATCACGACGTTTCGATCGCAACACAAGCAATCGTCATCCGGCAGAAAGACAGCAGCAGCAGCAGAACTGCTGAACAAGACAGGGCTGTTGCAACCAGAGGTGATATAGGTTTGAGGTGGGTGTTACCCAAGGGCAAGTAGAAACGATGTTATTATACAATCATTGGAAGGATGTTGCTAACCAGGTAAGTCATAACTTGCTGTGATGTTAGCAGTTATTTCCGACTCTCTAAATTCTCACCGGCACGGCCACCGTTACGGTGGTTCTCTGGCTTTGATACGTCGGCCTCTCACCGTGCAGCAGCCAACGGCTCAGCTTGTGTTGCCCACGAGGTGGCGATATGCCCGGTCCTCTGACACAGACACGCCACCTTCACTAACATAGCCACCGCTTGCAAGTTTCAAGTTTTCAAGTTCATTTATTAGGTATAGCCCTGTGAGCCATTCGGCTCTTGAATCGGGTGCCTCGACGTAACGGTAGCTCCCGCTGTTCAATAGGCTGTACGTCTCTCCTATTAACGCAGCTGTTGTACGTGCGGCGACGGAGCTCATTTTCCCATTGTGCTCGTTTGCGTTCGCATGCCAATCCTCCCTCGACGCGGCTGCTGTTCGGGCTTGACGACGGTGCTTGTGTGCGACGATGAAACAACGAGCAGTTCTAAAGAAATGTATTTGTCATTCTCTAGGCCAGGGTGGGGAACGTCCGGCCCGCGGGCCGTACGAGGCCCGCGAAATCATTTGGTGTGGCCCTGCCAAGGCAACCGCAGGCGGGACTCGAAATTCAATAAATCTAGGAGCAGACCTGGCAAAGCAGTTGCGAGTAGCAGCATCATCATCAATACCAGCTAACATCACCCTACGCCTCGCCCAAAGAGAAGCAGTTCCAGCCATCGCGTTAGGGGCGAGTTAATTAAATGTTTGACCAAATATAACGGGCTAATTTTTAAGTTGATAATTTTGTATGGCCCGCGAATGATGTTGTAAATATCCAAATGGCCCTTGGCAGAAAAAATGTTCCCCACCCCTGATCTAGACGATGATTTTAAAGTGCACAGCTCCAGTGGCTTCCTCATATCGGCAGGAAAGAGCGTTCCAGACGGTCAGCTGAACTCCATCGATACTGTATGTGCATATTCTTAGGTTTTTCGGTAAAGTCACGTAGGTAAAACATTTAAATTAATAAAAGTAAAATAAAAATACCGAAAAAACCTAAGAATACGAATCCTTGCAGTCACGAAAGCTTCAAATCTAGAACTGTATGTACACTCTAACAGCACTTGCCCCCGACGTTCTGTCGAGGCTACGCGAGGGTGGGGAGGTCGTTGACTTCCGTGTGCGTCCCTCCGCAGACCAAGGTGGGCTTCATCCGGCGCACGACAGAGCTGCTGCTGGCTCAGTTTGGCGGCGACATCCCTCGCTCCGTGCCCGAGCTCGTCAAGCTGCCCGGCGTAGGCCCCAAGATGGCCCACCTCGTCATGGACATCGCCTGGGACGAGGTGTCCGGCATCGGTGAGGCCTCGCTTCCCCCCACCCACCCATCTGACATGATCTCTCCACTGTGGTGACCACCTGACATGAGTTGTGCGGTTGATATCCAGCAGTCCACCCTGTTTATTTCTGCGATTGTAACACCCACAGTGACACTTTAAACTATTTTTTGTTTCACCAGCTAAGGCCCACTGAGCTGTGTGAGCGCTTTCTCAGAAGCCACCTGCCCATAGCAAATGAGAGCAACTCAACGAAGTGGCTTATCATCTTGTGGAAATGTGTAGCAGCGAAACATTCTAAACGCGATGTTGATTCTAAGTGTGGAGGGAAAAACCGGAAGACCCGGAGAAAAATCCACGCGACTACGGGGAGAGAGAGAGAGACGCAAACTCCAAATATGCAGCAGGTGTCAGGGTCTGGATCGGACCCACGACCTCCCGTGTACCAGGCGAGGTAGTTAAAGTCTCGCCACCGCCCTTGTCAGAGGCACTTAACACGTAGCAGGCTTTCGCGACCAATATTCATAACGGAAAGGTTTTTTGGGGTAAGATGGCGCAATTATAAATGCCAATTCTGGCAAATCACCTGGTGAAGCCTGGTTGTAATCACCAGCGAAACGTCACGGCACTCATCTGGTAAACGTTGTGCGTTTGCTCACCAACGCACCCGGTGGTGCTGAGAGGCAGCAACTAACTGGCACGTTTTGTTCACGCGACAAACCCACACCGATTGGCCGTGTTTCGGGTGGGTGGAAAGGCTTTCACGACACGTTTATATTTACACGCTTTAACCCAAAGGGAAAAAAAATGAGTAATATTTTTAAAAACTTTTAAAAAAACACGCTTTAACGAAATGTACCGTACTAGTAAACAGAACGTGGCCAATTCGTTACTAGTCCAGCACACCCCCCAACGTATAGAGCGCCATCGCACATATCGGGGTAGAATTTCTGTTGTTTCACCATGCATGTTGTCCCCGTGGTCGCGTGGATATCTTTTTCTTCCACATTTACAAACATGCATTAAGATTATTTCGGTTATTTTGGTGCTATAAATGTCCAAATGTTGGGGCCACTTTGTCGAGCGATCTTTTGTGGCCAGGTCGCTTCTAAAAATATTTTTTTTAACTTAAAAAAAACACGCTTTAATGAAATGTACCGTACGAGTAATGGCAGAACTCCACGACTCCAGGAAGTGGCCCCGAAGCTTGCCACAACATAAGGGGCCGTGGTGATTTACAGCCAACGTCAGTTGAGCGTGGACAATTAGACCCAAGCCGAAACATAACGTAAAAAAAATATTGTTTAAAAATAAATATTTTTTCTTTATTCTGATAGAATATAGTATTGTCATCAGTACGACATAAGTATACCAAGTCTGCAGTCGATACCACATTGGGAAGTGCGTTAAAATTAAGTTACAAGATTTGAGGATACAACAACAACGACAGACAATGTGAGTTAATAGAAAGCGTGTAACAAACCACTACTTTATCATGCACTTGCCCCCAACAGTCTGTTGCGAGCTACACAGGTGAGCTTTGCCTTTTGCGTTGGCAGGAGTGGACACGCACGTGCATCGGATTTCTAACCGCTTGGGCTGGGTGCGCAAGGCCACGCGCACTCCTGAGCAGACGCGGGTCGCCCTGGAGGACTGGCTGCCCAGGTACGTCGTCATCGTCGTCATCGTCGTCATTGTCATCAGTCAGTCATCGTCGTCATCAGTCGGTCATCGTCGTCATCTTCGTCATTGTCATCGCCAGTCGGTCATCGTCGTCATCGTCATCATCATCAGTCAGTCGTCGTCGTCATGATTGCCATCGTCGTCATCGTCATCATCATCATTATCATCAGTCAGTCGTCGTCGACATCATCGTCATCGTCGTCGTCGTCGTCGTCGTCATGATTGTCATCGTCATCATCAGACGTCGTCATGATTGTCATCGTCATCATCAGACGTCGTCATGATTGTCATCGTCATCAGTCAGTCGTCGTCGTCATGATTGCCATCGTCGTCATCGTCATCGTCGTCATTAGTCAGTCGTCGTCGTCATGATTGCCATCGTCGTCATCGTCATCATCATCATCATCAGTCAGTCGTCATCTTCGTCATCGTCATCATCAGTCGGTCGTCGTCGTCATGATTGCCATCGTCGTCATCGTCGTCATCGTCATCATCAGTCAGTCGGCGTCGTCATCGTCATCATCAGTCAGTCGTCGTCGTCATGATCGTCATCGTCATCATCGTCGTCATCGTCATCATCAGTCAGTCGTTGTCGTCGTCGTCGTCATTGTCATCATCAGTCAGTCGTCGTCGTCATCGTCATCATCAGTCAGCCGTTGTTGTCATCATCGTCGCCGTCATCAGAAGCATGGCAGGTCGGCCAATTGTCCCGTGCCCTTTGTTTGTTCGTTTCACATTCGTCCGGCCACACCGCTGGCGTCGCGAGACGAGGGATCCGTTCGGGAGACTTCTCGCACGGCGTGATGCGGCGCGGGGCTACTACTATACACTACACTATACACTACACTACTATACACTACACTACTATACACTACACTACTATACACTACACTACTATACACTACACTACTATACACTACACTACTATACACTACACTACTATACACTACACTACTATACACTACACTATACACTACACTAGTATACACTACTATACACTACACTATACACTACACACTACACTACTATACACTACTATACACTACACTATACACTACACTACTATACACTACACTATACACTACACTACTATACACTACTATACACTATACACCAGAGGTGGGACAAAGTCATTGTTATGCAAGTCCAAGTCGAGTCGCAAGTCATCAAATTCATGACTCGAGTCTGACTCGAGTCCAAGTCACATGACTCGAGTCCACATCTCATAGGTGGGACAAAGTCATTGTTATGCAAGTCCAAGTCGAGTCGCAAGTCATCAAATTCATGACTCGAGTCTGACTCGAGTCCAAGTCACATGACTCGAGTCCACACCTCTGCTATACACTACACACTACACTACTATACACTACTATACACTACACTATACACTACACTATACACTACACTATACACTACACTACTATACACTACACTATACACTACTATACACTATACACTACACTATACACTACACTACACTATACACTACACTATACACTACTATACACTATACACTACACTATACACTACACTATACACTACTATACACTACACTATACACTACACTACTATACACTACACTATACACTACACTATACACTACTATACACTACACTATACACTACACTACACACTATACACTACACTATACGCTACACTACACACTACACTACACACTACACTACACACTACACTACTATACACTACACTACTATACACTACTATAAACTACACTATACACTACACTACTATACACTACAATACACTACACTATACACTACACTACTATACACTACACTACTATACACTACTATACACTACACTATACACTACACTATAAACTACACTACTATACACTACACTATACACTATTACACACTACACTATACACTATTACACACTACACTATACACTATACTATACACTACACTACTATACACTACTATACACTACACTATACACTACACTACTATACACTGTGGAGCGAGGTGAACTGGCTGATGGTATCTGTGTGTGACTCCAGGGAGCTGTGGAGCGAGGTGAACTGGCTGATGGTATCTGTGTGTGATCCCAGGGAGCTGTGGAGCGAGGTGAACTGGCTGATGGTATCTGTGTGTGACCCCAGGGAGCTGTGGAGTGAGGTGAACTGGCTGATGGTATCTGTGTGTGACCCCAGGGAGCTGTGGAGTGAGGTGAACTGGCTGATGGTATCTGTGTGTGACCCCAGGGAGCTGTGGAGTGAGGTGAACTGGCTGATGGTATCTGTGTGTGACCCCAGGGCGCTGTGGAGCGAGGTGAACTGGCTGATGGTATCTGTGTGTGACCCCAGGGAGCTGTGGAGCGAGGTGAACTGGCTGATGGTATCTGTGTGTGACCCCAGGGAGCTGTGGAGCGAGGTGAACTGGCTGATGGTATCTGTGTGTGACCCCAGGGAGCTGTGGAGCGAGGTGAACTGGCTGATGGTATCTGCGTGTGACCCCAGGGCGCTGTGGAGCGAGGTGAACTGGCTGATGGTATCTGTGTGTGACCCCAGGGCGCTGTGGAGCGAGGTGAACTGGCTGATGGTATCTGTGTGTGACCCCAGGGAGCTGTGGAGTGAGGTGAACTGGCTGATGGTATCTGTGTGTGACCCCAGGGAGCTGTGGAGTGAGGTGAACTGGCTGATGGTATCTGCGTGTGACCCCAGGGAGCTGTGGAGCGAGGTGAACTGGCTGATGGTCGGCTTCGGGCAGCAGACGTGCCGGCCCGTGGCTCCGCACTGCGCCGAGTGCCTCAACCGTGCCGTGTGCCCCTCGGCGCGGGCGCTCGCGACGAAGAAGAAGAAGGTGGTGGCGGCGGCGGCGGCAAAGCCCCGTGCCGGCCACACCAAGCGCTTAGAGTCACTCCGGCCGCACCGAGCGGTGAGAGCCGTCACGGCCACACCGATCGCTGATCACCGGGCGGTGATGCACCAAGCCCTGAGGCCTGGCCACGCCGATCGCTGATCGCCGCTCCGGCCACGCCGATCGCTGAGCGCCGGGTGGCGATGCACCAAGCCCTGAGGCCTGGCCACACCGATCGCTGAGAGTCGCTCCGGCCACACCGATCGCTGAGCGCCGGGCGGTGATGCACCAAGCCTTGAGGCCTGGCCACACCGATCGCTGAGAGTCGCTCCGGCCACACCGATCGCTGAGAGTCGCTCCGGCCACATCGATCGCTGAGCGCCGGGCGGCGGTGCACCAAACCGCGAGTCTTGTTCACGACACGGGCTCCTGCGTCAACCGGTGTGTGGGGGAGGTATGGCCCCCAGATGTCGCGATGCTCCCCGGCAGTGGTCCGGCTGTCGGGGCCTCGCAGCAATCCGCTTGCACAGCACGTGCATAACGAAGAGGGTTTTGTTTGAATCGTATCTATGTACGTACAGTGAAAGCTTGGATTGCGAGTAACTTGGTCTGCGAGTGTTTTGCAATACGAGCAGTACTTGTGTACGCTTTGTCTACCGAGCGTCACGTGATCACAACTGATGTACGAGTGCTTTGATACACGAGTGCTTTGTAGTACAAACACGTTTCCGGAACGAATTATTCGCTCGCAATCAAAGGCTTTACTGTACTCGTGTTGGAGTTTTTTTCTCAGCGGACGTAACCAAACGCGCTAATCGGAGGTGCGGCGGAAGCCCGTGAAAGACTGAACAGGTTGGAGAGCGCGTGAATCTATAGAAATATCAACGCGTCGCTAAACACGCCACCGCCCGGCGCGGCCGGCGAGCAACAGTTTTGCCGCGTGCACCAAACTTGTGCCGATTCGGTGAAGACGTGTCAACGCCACGGCGGCCGTGTAGTGTTGGAGACTCAAACCCCACGGCGGCCGTGTAGAGTTGGAGACTCAAACCCCACGGCGGCCGTGTAGAGTTGGAGACTCAAACCCCACGGCGGCGTTCACATCTGGTGACGTTCACGCCGATGATTGCGACGGCTGTAAGCAGCTTCGTCGGGCGATTAGCCGGAACCGTGGAAAAGCCTCCTCCCCGCTTTTGGATTTCATTATGGATGCGCGATCTAACCCAAGAATAAGTAATGTTGAAACGAAACTTTTTTTAAAACGCGCTTTTAAGAAGTGTACTCGTAATGGCAGAACTCCACGACTCCAGGAAGTGGCCCCGAAGCTTGCCACGACATAAGGGGCCGTGGCCAATTACAGCCAACGTCAGTTGAGCGTGGACAATTAGAGCCAAGCCGAAACATAACATGTAAAAAAGATTGTTTAAAATTATATATTTTATTTTCTATGATAGAATATAGTGTTGTCATCAGTGTGACATAACTATACCAAGTTTGCAGTCGATACCACATTGGGAAGTGGGTTAAAATTGAGGTACAAGATTTGAGGATACAACAACGACAACAACAGACAGAGTGAGTTAAATGAAAGCGTGTAAATAATAAAAAACCTCTTTTATGGATTTCATCGGTCGCGAAAGCCCGACGCGGTGAAACTGACGTGACATCCATGACGGCCGTTCGCTCGCTCGCTCACATCCTACACTCGTGGGTGCTTGGCCCCGGCTGTCATTTGTTACGGAGCGTGCGGTCCGGCATCTTTTGTGTACTACTACTTTTGAAAATAAAAGCTACCCATGAGCGAGCGCTGTCGCGCTGCCAAAGAGCCGTTGTCGTTAGTGAAGTGAAACCGGCGGCGAATTCTCGAACGCCGCGATGTTACGTGCGTGTCGTTGTGTGTCGTCGTTGTTTATCGATGTGTGTGTGTGTGACGTGCGCGCGCTCTTTCAAGGGGATGGTAACCGACCGGTTGACACCGAGGGAGCGGAGCCGAAGGTCGGTATGGCTCAGAAGGCAGGCGAAAGAGGTGGCCTGCAAGAAAGAGGTGGGGGGGTTGGAGAGTGAGTGAGTTGGAGAGCGAGTGGGAGAGTGAGTTTGTGAGTGGGAGAGTGAGTTTGTGAGTGGGAGAGTGAGTTTGTGAGCGAGTTGGAGAATGAGTTTGTGAGTGAGTTGGAGAGCGTGTGGGAGAGTGAGCTTGTGGGTGGGAGAGTGAGTTTGTGAGCGAGTTGGAGAGCGAGTGGGAAAGTTAGTTTGTGAGTGGGAGAGTGATTTTGTGAGTGGGAGAGTGAGTTTGTGAGCGAGTTGGAGAGCGAGTGAGTTTGTGAGTGAGTAGGAGAGTGAGTTTGTGAGTAGGAGAGTGCGTTTGTGAGTAGGAGAGTGAGTTTGTGAGCGAGTTGGACAGCGAGTGAGTTTGTGAGTGAGTAGGAGAGTGAGTGGGAGTGTGAGTGGGAGAGTGAGTTTGTGAGTGAGTAGGAGAATGAGTTTGTGAGTGAGTTTGTGAGTGAGTTTGTGAGTGAGTAGGAGAGTGAGTGGTAGTGTGAGTGGGAGAGTGAGTTTGTGAGTAGGAGAGTGAGTTTGTGAGCGAGTTGGAGAGCGAGTGAGTTTGTGAGTTGGAGAGTGAGTTTGTGAGTGAGTTTGTGAGTGAGTTTGTGAGTGAGTTTGTGAGTGAGTTTGTGAGTGAGTTTGTGAGTGAATAGGAGACTGAGTTTGTGAGTGAGTAGGAGAATGAGTGGGAGTGTGAGTGGGAGAGTGAGTTGGAGAGTGAGTGAGTTAGTAAATTAATGACTTGGTACGTGAGTCAGTGAGTGCGTTGGTAAATCGGTGATTTCGAGAGCGAGTGACTTGTTAAATTAGTGACATGCTAAGTGAGTGAGTCACTGAGCGATGGAGTTGGAGAGAGTGAGAGAGAGTGAATGATTGATTGGAAAAAAGGTGTAAACTGGATTTGTGGGTTCCTAAAAACCTCAGGGCTTGTTTCTAATTACCACGTGGAATGTTTTTAAAGGTGAACCGCCGGGTGTGTGTCTGTGTGTGTGTGTGGACGTGAAGAAGGTACGTGCCTGCCTACCCGTGCGTGGAAAGTGCTGCGCCTGAGTGGAGTGTAGCGGTTAGCGCGCTCCGCTACGAACCCGGCCATCCGAGTTCGATTCCCGCTCACGGCCAACAACGACGGTGACGGTGATCTGAACCGGTCTTGGGCCTCCTCCCCTAGGTCGACTCAGCCTCAAATGGGTACCTGGTGCGGTGTGCGTAGTAAACATCGCCACTCGCGGAGACAAAGGTGGCCGGGCGCGGTGCCGGCCACAACACCACCACCACCCCGTGTGCCACACCCAACCCCTAATAGGTGCTCGCTAACAGCCCCGTGTGACCGGTCTTGACATTTGATGCCCACGAGGGTAATGTGATAGCTGTGTTGGTAATCTGGCTAACCTGACCATTGGAGAAACTTTGAGTCTCTTGTCCCAATTACAGAGCACGAAGTCGGCCTGAGTTGGAATCCAGCTGCTGCTACTGCTGACATCTGGGGTGTCTCACCGCTTCAACGGAGAGAACTGAGGAGTTCAAGTGGTGGGCGATGATCCTGCGCTCACTGATTCACTCCAGCGACTCGTTCGCCCACCGATTTTATTCCACTCACCGCACTGCAGGTCACAACAACTCACCCACCCACCACACTCACCCACCCACTCACCACACTGCAGGTCACAACAACACACCCACCCACTCACCCACCCACTCACCCACCCACTCACCCACCCACTCACCCACCCACTCACCCACCCACTCACCACACTGCAGGTCACAACGACTCACCCATTCACCCACCCACTCACTACACTGCAGGTCACAACAACAACAACAAGACACCCACCCACTCACCACACTGCAGGTCACAACAACAACAACAAGACACTCACCCACTCACCACACTGCAGGTCGCTTTCACTTCTCTCTCTGCTTCTTCCCTCGCACCGCTCCACTTTGCAATCCACCTCCCATCGCCACGGTGGCTATGAGATGTTAACTACCTCGCCTGGTATACAGGAGGTCGTGGGTTCGATCCCGACCCTGACGTCTGCTGGAAATTCGGGGTTTGCGTATCTCTCTCATCATCATCATCACTGTGGCTAGGAGATGTTAACTACCTCGCCTGGTCTACAGGAGGTCGTCAGTTAGATCCCGACCCTGACGCCTTCTGTATATTGGAGTTTTCGTCTCTCATCATCATCACGGTGGCTAGGAGATGTGAACTACCTCGCCTGGTATACAGGAGGTTGTGGGTTCGATCCCGACCCTGACGCCTGCTGTGTATTTGGAGTTTTCGTGTCTCTCTTTCATCATCATCACGGTGGCTAGGAGATGTTAACTACCTCGCCTGGTGTGCAGGAGGTCGTCAGTTCGATCCCGACCCTGAAGCCGGCTGTATATTTGGAGTTTGCGTCTCTCCCCGTGGTGGCGTGGATTTTTCTCCAGTTCCTCCGGTACCCCCCCCCCCCGACACATTTAGAATCAACGTCACGTGTTCAGAGTTATTTGGCTGTCATAAATATCCCCACGATGATGATGATGAGCGACTTCGTTGAGCAACAGTTGTGATAGTCGGGTGGGGCCTTACCTGGTGAAATAAAATTAGTTTAAAGTATCCACAACAGAGGTGTTTGTTTTAGGTTAGATCGCCTAAATAAAAATGTGTCGTGAAGCCCGCCACCCCAACACGCAACCAATTAGGAGGCGGTTTGTCACGTAAACCAAACGTGCCAATTCGTTAGTGTTCAGCGAGCGTGATGTACGTTGATTAACTGTGAATACAACCAAACCAAGAATATCGATCTCCATCGTAATTTACGCGTTAACGCTGCCACCCCGCCCCCTCCTCCGGCCTGGGCAGCTGATTGGCTCACAAGTGACGACGTCACACGAACGCCCTCCTATTTAAGACAGGACCAGGAGGAGGATTCCTCCACAAGTCTGTGGCTGTCGCCTGATGATGCTG